>NW_027619707.1:0-33445 GCF_964187855.1 Myxine glutinosa
CCGAGCCTACCCGCTCGCTGCAGTACAAGGCGTGCAGGGAGCCGGCCTGGCAGATGTTCCATGTAGAGGAGACGTTGAATGGACCGCAGCCGGAAGGCCATTAGGCGGGCTTTGATGTCGACGAGGTTGTGGCCACCCTCAGCCGAGGGGCGACATATCACATCGGGTCGTAGCCAGTGGTAGCCTCCCCAGAAGAAGTCCACCAGTTTGCCCTGGAGTGCTTTGAGTAGGGCCTCCGGCGGTTGCAGGCAGATGAACCTATGCCACAACATTGTGGCAACTAAGTTGTTGATCACTAGCACACGGCCCTTGAAGGACAAATGAGGTAAAACCCTTTTCCATCGGTTCAATCTTTCTCCCACTTGCTCAATTACCCCGTCCCAATTTCTTTGAGCATACTGTGGGGAACCAAGGAATATGCCCAAGTACTTAATTCCCTCACTTCCCCACAGCAACCCTGCGGGGAGGGATGGGGGCGGCTGTGGTACAGGCTGAAGAAGGTTGCGATAAAGGGAGGGTATCCATAACGTCTTGCTCTTGTTCCAATTGATTTTTAAAGAGGAGGCAGCGTGAAACTTTAACAGGCACTCAACAACGATATCAATATCATCCTTATCTTTTACAAAGATGCAGACGTCATCCGCATAAGCACATAGGGTTAGCGGTGCACTCATGGGAGTGAGTGCTATTCCAGAAATCTTCTTTCTCAGTAGATTGAGAAGAGGCTCTAAAGAAAGAGCAAACAATAAACCAGAGACTGGGCACCCTTGCCGGACCCCTCTCCGAACCTTGATGGGGGGAGCCAGCACATTATTAATCTTAATTAAACTAAATACATCCGTGTATAGCAAGGAAATGTAGGAACGAAAGTTTGCTCCGAGGCCGCATGCCTGTAACACATGATGCATAAACTTATGGTCGATACTGTCAAATGCCTTTTCAAGATCAAGCGACATCATTCCAAAGTCTTCTTTAACACGGTTACCATCAATGAGATCTCTGATTAAAGAAATATTATCATGGATGGATCTTCCAGGAACACAGTAACTCTGTTCTGGCAGTACTAGATCACCAATAACCTTTTTTAGTCGATTAGCTAGTACTTTTGAAAAAAGCTTGTAGTCCGTGCACAGCAGGGAGATCGGTCACCAGTTCACCAAAAGTCGGGGATCTTCAGTTTTCGGGAGCAAGCACACTACGGCTCTTCTTAGACTCAGCGGCATTATACCAGTCTGTATAGAAGTGTCCAAAACATTCAGCAACTCAGGGCCTAAAAGGTCCCAAAATGTCAGAAAGAATTCGGGAGGTAGACCGTCAATACCCGGAGCTTTCCCTGAATCCATGGCAGCAAGAGCACAGGTTAGCTCAAGGAGGGTGATTGGTAGGTCAAGCTCCAACCGTTGAGCCTCAGTTAGGGAGGGGAGGTGAGAGGTTAAATCCATCATTGTATCATTACAAACAGTCTGCTCCTCAAAAAGTTTTGTAAAGAATTCAATAATGTTTATTCTAACATCATCCTCGTTGACAACAACGTTGCCTCTTGAGTCCAAAACAGAAGAGATTAGCCGTGATGGCTTGCTTAAGGATTCTAAATGAAAGAAAGACTTGTTTGGGGTGTCTGATAACTTTACATTCTGTATTCTAAGTCTAATTAATGTTCCGGCTGCTTTCTCTTGAACTAACTCCCTTAAAAGAGCTTTCTTTACAAGCAATAACCGGTAATTGGCGTCATTGTTTTCATGAGCCAATTTATTCTCCAAATGTAGAATATCCAATTCCAACCGGGCCATTGTAATGTGCTTGTCGTTTGTGCTGTGTGATTGGAAACATTGACAAAAAACCCGAATTTGAGATTTCATGTTATCCCACCATATGCTGGATGAAGAAAAGGAAGATTTCTTTGCTACTAGACTTGCCCAGAAAACACGAAAGGCTTCCTTAAACATACCATCTTCTAGAAGTCTAACATTAAACTTCCAATAAGCGCTCCTACTTGCGGGTTGAGGAAAGGAAAGGTTTAGGGTTACCATATGATGGTCTGAAAACACGGAAGGAAAAATATTTGAAGAAACCGCAGTATTTTTAAAGGGTACGTTGATGTACCATCTGTCAAGCCTTGCCAAGGATACTCGACTATTGGCGCATCGACACCAGGTGTACTGGGATGTGCTTGGGTGGTGCAACCGCCAGACATCAACGAGGCCCATTGTGCTAAAAAAATTGGATAAGTGTACATGGGACTCAGGATGGGGTTCGGCAGAATTTCTGTCAACCGATGGGTCGAAGGTGCAATTGAAATCACCTCCGACACACACACAATGATCAAAATCAACTGATCTTAAGTGATTTATCATTGCGGTGAAGAAGGACTTACGCTCTACGCTATCACTTGGCGCATACACATTAAAAATGGTGTAATGGAAGTTATGGCTTACTAGTTTGAGAGAGCTAAGCCGACCATTTATTACCTCCTGAAAATGGCATGACTCACACACGAGGCCTGGCTTCAGCAAGAAGCCGATTCCAGCAGATGAAGCTGATAAATTGCTGAAATAGCATTGGCTCTTAAAAAGTTGATGCCAGTTATGTTCCACATTTGGTGTGATGTGAGTTTCTTGAAGTAAGATCACATCCACCTTTTTCCGTTGAAATATGTTTTTTACTTGAACCTGGCGGAGGTGTCTAGCACCACCACCGTTAATATTTAAGGTTGCGAGT
The DNA here is from genome assembly GCF_964187855.1 of Myxine glutinosa. NCBI lineage: Eukaryota > Metazoa > Chordata > Myxini > Myxiniformes > Myxinidae > Myxine > Myxine glutinosa. The sequence continues at coordinate 2,719 of NW_027619707.1, forward strand.
TTTATAGTTTTCATCCTGTATTGATGAAATCAGCCTGTGGCTGGGAACACTCTACACCTGCACGTGTGATGAATTTTCTTAACCTGTGGTATTGTGACTTATTCAGGTCAAAATGTTCAGGCGTTTTAATTATGGATTTTGCAGTGTGGATGAATGCAGCCAAATCGTCAAAATGGTCTTTAATGACTATGTTACGCTGTCTGTACGTTTCGGCTAGAAATGACACGATGTGTTGGGGGGGTATCTGTGACTGAGATGCTGATGACTGTGACAGCTCAGTCACTTCCACCTCGTCCTCAGACTCTGACAGGTCTGATAATGTCCCACCTGGATCTTGGGCCTTACTTGCAGCTCTCACGAGCTCCTCTGGAGGCATCTCCTGAGATTTCGTTGGGTACTCTGGTACACACTCACGAGCAGACTGGTGCTTACTTTCTTTATGTGTGCTTTGGCAAATGGCTGCAGATCTCTGCGTAGCCGGGGTTACGATTTCTGTTTGTGAGACAGAGCAATTTGTTTGGTCACCAGTCCGCTCAGCTACTGGAGGGGGGACCGGTGGGGCTTCGCGTTCAGGCTCAAAAATGGCCGCATTGTTCGGATCAATGTCGGCTTTATTCTCAGAGCTTGGGAAATCAGTAACATCTTCTTTACCACTTTGGCGTTCGATATTTTCGTTTGCTGTAAACGTTTTGCCCTCTTTTGCAGAGACAGTGTCTCTGCCCAAGACAGCCTTCTTTATCGCACCATCAGGGCTATTTGTTAGTGGTGCTTTCCGTTTTTTGGTCAGTATGACAAGTTCTTCATTCATGGGTTCGTCAGCAGTACTAGCATCACCAAGTGCCATCTCACTGGGTTTGGGTAGCACCGGGGCGTCGGGAAGCACGGTCGGGGCGTCGGGAAGCACAGTCGTGGCGTCGGGAAGCACAGTCGGGGCTTCGGGAAGCACGGTTGGGGCTTCGGGTAGCACGGTTGGGGCTTCAGGTAGCACGGTTGGGGCTTCGGGAAGCGTAGTCGGGACCTCGGGAAGCACAGTTGGGACATCAGGAAGCACAGTCGGGGCGTCGGGAAGCACGGTCGGGGCTTCAGGTAGCACGGTTTGAGCGCCAGGAAGCACGGTTTGAGCGTCGGGGAGCACGGTTTGAGCATCGGGGAGCACGGTCGAGGCGTGAGGAAGCACGGTCGAGGCGTGGGGAAGCACGGTCGAGGCGTGAGGAAGCACGGTCGAGGCGTGAGGAAGCACGGTCGAGGCATGAGGAAGCACGGTCGGGGCGTTTTCTTTTTTACAGCCCACATTGGTGTGTCCCAATTTGCCGCACTTCGTACAAGATGCTTTGGGACAAAACCTTTTAACGTGTCCGAAGGCTCCACAAAGGAAGCACGTTAAGGTGCCTGACGAAGCGTACATTTGATATTGACGATCATTTACCGAAATTTTAAACGAGATGTTTAGTCCTGTATCGTCGCCGCGATCAGGAAGCACCATGAATACTTGTCTCCGGAAACTCATAACATGTTTCATTCGTTCATCCCGACATCCCAGGGGAATCATCGAGATTCGGGAAACAACAGTTCCATACCGGGTCAGAACAGCCATTAATTTATCATCTGTGATAAACGGAGCGACATTTGAAATAATAACTTTAATCGCCGGTGTGTCCATCGGGGAAACCATGACGAACTGCCCACCTTTCAATGACAGACCGGTACTAACAACATCATGCACGAACTTCTCGTCCGACACGAAAACAACAAACTTTTGGTTCATCCGCGATGCGGCGCGGACATTTTCATCGCCGATAACATTCCCTACAGCTAGGATAATGTCCTCGGTAGGAACACCTTCGGGAGGGACACACACGAAAGCATGCTTCCTTGTTAGGTTTTCAAACCCTTCCTGCCGTGCACGAACACTCGCCATAACGGCGATGTCTCACCTTTCCACCTTGACCAGGCGGAAAGGACACAAAATAAATAAAGTCGAAATGAAAATAATGAATAATAAAGTTCACACGACGCGAGTAAGGTAAACAGCACCGACGGAGCAGGTAAACTGAACCGAACGGGTCTGCCTCTCACCTTTGGGCTCTTCTCTCACTCTCTCTGTCTCAAGGAGGGAAAGGGGTACAGGTGGTAAAGAAGGACACGACAAAGGCGCGATAGGAAAGGAAGGAATTGGGGGGGGGGGGGGGGACAACACAACACAAGCACGGAGCTACAGCACACGAACACCAGTGCACGCCATCTTGCCACGCCCAACACACGAACGGCCAGCAGGGGGCGAGAGAGAGAGGAGAGAGAGCAGGTGTGCGAGAGAGAGAGCAGGTGTGCGAGAGAGAGAGAGAGCAGGTGTGCGAGAGAGAGAGAGGTGTGCGAGAGAGAGAGCAGGTGTGCGAGAGAGAGAGAGAGCAGGTGTGCGAGAGAGAGCAGGTGTGCGAGAGAGAGAGAGAGAGAGCAGGTGTGCGAGAGAGAGAGAGAGCAGGTGTGCGAGAGAGAGAGCAGGTGTGCGAGAGAGAGAGAGAGCAGGTGTGCGAGAGAGAGAGAGGTGTGCGAGAGGAGAGAGCAGGTGTGCGAGAGAGAGAGAGAGCAGGTGTGCGAGAGAGAGAGAGGTGTGCGAGAGAGAGCAGGTGTGCGAGAGAGAGAGAGAGAGCAGGTGTGCGAGAGAGAGAGAGAGCAGGTGTGCGAGAGAGAGAGAGAGCAGGTGTGCGAGAGAGAGAGAGAGAGAGAGCAGTTGTGCGAGAGAGAGAGAGCAGGTGTGCGAGAGAGAGAGAGAGAGCAGGTGTGTGAGAGAGAGAGAGAGAGAGAGAGAGAGAGAGAGAGAGAGCAGGTGTGCGAGAGAGAGAGCAGGTGTGCGAGAGAGAGAGAGCAGGTGTGCGAGAGAGAGAGCAGGTGTGCGAGAGAGAGAGAGCAGGTGTGCGAGAGAGAGAGAGCAGGTGTGCGAGAGAGAGAGAGAGAGAGAGAGAGAGCAGGTGAGAGAGAGAGAGAGAGAGAGAGAGAGAGAGAGCAGGTGTGAGAGAGAGAGAGAGAGAGAGAGAGAGAGAGAGAGCAGGTGTGAGAGAGAGAGAGAGAGAGAGAGAGAGACTTTGACTTTTTAGTCCTTTTATTACAAAAATATAAAAGTAACAATATACACGTTTTGCAATGAAATCAATAATGCCTACAAAAAGAAAAAAGAAAAAGAAAAAGAAGAAGCACCCAATGATCATCAAATAAGAAACAATCAGTATCTCACAACAGTATTCTAAATTCGTTTTCTTTAACCTCACAAAACCCACCAACACACCAAGTATCAACAAAGTTTTGAAAATTTCCGGCCTCGTTGGAAAGGGTAAATTCCAGTTTCAATCTTGCTGAAACTAATGCATTCAAACACAACATGATATTGCAGTGCTCTATCGGTTTGCCAGATAGTTTGTCTTTTTTTGTCAAATAAACAGCAAGTTTCGCAGTTGCTATTAGGAAACTAAACAGTTTAGATGCAGGATTCTGTTTAGGAGCAAAACCAAAGACGAAATTTCTCAAAGAAAAAGTAACATGCATTTCGTGTGCAATGTAATTCAACCAATGAAACAAAGGAAATAATCGGATACAGTCTATGAATGCATGAAACAAGTCCTCATTGACTGTACAGAAGGGACAACAAACAGATACAGGAGAAAAATGTCTAATAAACGTGTTGGAGGGAACAATCCAGTGGGCCAAACGCAACTGGAGATCACCTGTTCTTTTGGATGTGGGCTCACTATACATGGCTTCCCAGATAGGTTCGGAGGGGGGTCCTCCGGGTAACAATCCTTTCCAACGGGGTAACTCCATTTAACGAAGGGTTCCCATTTAACAGCTTGAGGCACATCTTGTAGATGCCCTTGCTGTCCATTGTCTGGAAGAGCTTTGACCCATCGCTAACAGGGGGCAAATCGTTTTGAATGGGTTCAACAATCAATTTAGGCACTGTCGGCTCGTTTAGATCTTCTTCTGTACCTCGAGTCCAAGTTAGGCCAAGTTGCCGTCCCACCTGAATCATTTTCCTCAAAATTTTTGCAATCATCCTATGGGACCAAATCCCTGTCAGGTCGGCGATTTCACTTATGGATTTCCAACCATACCCTGAGTCATGTCGGAGATGCCGCACCTTCACGATACCAGCTGCTATAAAGTGTTGGCAAAAATCTCGACTCTTTGGAATGTCGGGAAAGAGAGGGTTATAGAACAAAGGCTCGTGTGCCAGCATTTTCGTTACATATGTGGCTGCCTGACGACTCAGAAAGGCTCTGCCAGGCATTTAAGAGGCCTTGGTAAAAAGCAGGGAGAACTGATATGTCGACATGTTGGAGGTTCATTTGAAAAAGTTCAAACCCGTACCCAAGCCTACCCGCTCACTGCAGTACAAGGCGTGCAGGGAGCCGGCCTGGCAGATGTTCCATGTAGAGGAGACGTTGAATGGACCGCAGCCGGAAGGCCATTAGGCGGGCTTTGATGTCGACGAGGTTGTGGCCACCCTCAGCCGAGGGGCGACATATCACATCGGGTCGTAGCCAGTAGTAGCCTCCCCAGAAGAAGTCCACCAGTTTGCCCTGGAGTGCTTTGAGTAGGGCCTCCGGCGGTTGCAGGCAGATGAACCTATGCACAACATTGTGGCAACTAAGTTGTTGATCACTAGCACACGGCCCTTGAAGGACAAATGAGGTAAAACCCTTTTCCATCGGTTCAATCTTTCTCCCACTTGCTCAATTACCCCATCCCAATTTCTCTGAGCATACTGTGGGGAACCAAGGAATATGCCCAAGTACTTAATTCCCTCACTTCCCCACAGCAACCCTGCGGGGAGGGATGGGGGCGGCTGTGGTACAGGCTGAAGAAGGTTGCGATAAAGGGAGGGTATCCATAACGTCTTGCTCTTGTTCCAATTGATTTTTAAAGAGGAGGCAGCGTGAAACTTTGATAGGCACTCAACAAGGATATCAATATCATCCTTATCTTTTACAAAGATGCAGACGTCATCCGCATAAGCACATAGGGTTAGCGGTGCACTCATGGGAGAAAGTGCTATTCCAGAAATCTTCTTTCTCAGTAGATTGAGAAGAGGCTCTAAAGAAAGAGCAAACAATAAACCAGAGACTGGGCACCCTTGCCGAACCCCTCTCCGAACCTTGATGGGGGGAGCCAGCACATTATTAATCTTAATTAAACTAAATACATCTGTGTATAGCAAGGAAATGTAGGAACGAAAGTTTGCTCCGAGGCCGCATGCCTGTAACACATGATGCATAAACGTATGGTCGATACTGTCAAATGCCTTTTCAAGATCAAGCGACATCATTCCAAAGTCTTCTTTAACACGGTTACCATCAATGAGATCTCTGATTAAAGAAATATTATCATGGATGGATCTTCCAGGAACACAGTAACTCTGTTCTGGCAGTACTAGATCACCAATAACCTTTTTTAGTCGATTAGCTAGTACTTTTGAAAAAAGCTTGTAGTCCGTGCACAGCAGGGAGATCGGTTGCCAGTTCACCAAAAGTCGGGGATCTTCAGTTTTCGGGAGCAAGCACACTACGGCTCTTCTTAGACTCAGCGGCATTATACCAGTCTGTATAGAAGTGTCCAAAACATTCAGCAACTCAGGGCCTAAAAGGTCCCAAAATGTCAGAAAGAATTCGGGAGGTAGACCGTCAATACCCGGAGCTTTCCCTGAATCCATGGCAGCAAGAGCACAGGTTAGCTCAAGGAGGGTGATTGGTAGGTCAAGCTCCAACCGTTGAGCCTCAGTTAGTGAGGGGAGGTGAGAGGTTAAATCCATCATTGTATCATTACAAACAGTCTGCTCCTCAAAAAGTTTTGTAAAGAATTCAATAATGTTTATTCTAACATCATCCTCGTTGACAACAACGTTGCCTCTTGAGTCCAAAACAGAAGAGATTAGCCGTGATGGCTTGCTTAAGGATTCTAAATGAAAGAAAGACTTGTTTGGGGTGTCTGATAATTTTACATTCTGTATTCTAAGTCTAATTAATGTACCGGCTGCTTTCTCTTGAACTAACTCCCTTAAAAGAGCTTTCTTTACAAGCAATAACCGGTAATTGGCATCATTGTTTTCATGAGCCAATTTACTCTCCAATTGTAGAATATCCAATTCCAACCGGGCCATTGTAATGTGCTTGTCGTTTGTGCTGTGTGATTGGAAACAAAAAAAAAAACCCGAATTTGAGATTTCATGTTATCCCACCATATGCTGGATGAAGAAAAGGAAGATTTCTTTGCTACTAGACTTGCCCAGAAAACACGAAAGGCTTCTTTAAACATACCATCTTCTAGAAGTCTAACATTAAACTTCCAATAAGCGCTCCTATTTGCGGGTTGAGGAAAGGAAAGGTTTAGGGTTACCATATGATGGTCTGAAAACACGGAAGGAAAAAGATTTGAAGAAACCGCAGTATTTTTAAAGGGTACGTTGATGTACCATCTGTCAAGCCTTGCCAAGGATACTCGACTATTGGCGCATCGACACCAGGTGTACTGGGATGTGTTTGGGTGGTGCAACCGCCAAACATCAACGAAGCCCATTGTGCTAAAAAAAAATTGGATAAGTGTACATGGGACTCAGGATGGGGTTCGACAGAGTTTCTGTCAACCGATGGGTCGAAGGTGCAATTGAAATCACATCCGACACACACACAATGATCAAAATCAACCGATCTTAAGTGATTTATCATTGAGGTGAAGAAGGACTTACGCTCTACGCTATCACTTGGCGCATACACATTAAAAATGGTGTAATGGAAGTTATGGCTTACTAGTTTGAGAGAGCTCAGCCGACCATTTATTACCTCCTGAAAATGGCATGACTCACACACGAGGCCTGGCTTCAGCAAGAAGCCGATTCCAGCAGATGAAGCTGATAAATTGCTGAAATAGCATTGGCTCTTAAAAAGTTGATGCCAGTTATGTTCCACATTTGGTGTGATGTGAGTTTCTTGAAGTAAGATCACATCCACCTTTTTCCGTTGAAATATGTTTTTTACTTGAACCTGGCGGAGGTGGCTAGCACCACCACCGTTAATATTTAAAGTTGCAAGTTTTATAGTTTTCATCCTGTATTGATGAAATCAGCCTGTGGCTGGGAACACTCTACACCTGCACGTGTGATGAATTTTCTTAACCTGTGGTATTGTGACTTATTCAGGTCAAATTGTTCAGGCGTTTTAATTATGGATTTTGCAGTGTGGATGAATGCAACCAAATCGTCAAAATAGTCTTTAATGACTATGTTACGCTGTCTGTACGTTTCGGCTAGAAACGACACGATGTGTTGGGGGGGGGGGGGGGGTATCTGTGACTGAGATGCTGATGACTGTGACAGCTCAGTCACTTCCACCTCGTCCTCAGACTCTGACAGGTCTGATAATGTCCCACCTGGATCTTGGGCCTTACTTGCAGCTCTCACGAGCTCCTCTGGAGGCATCTCCTGAGATTTCGTTGGGTACTCTGGTACACACTCACGAGCAGACTGGTTGTTACTTTCTTTATGTGTGCTTTGGCAAATGGCTGCAGATCTCTGCGTAGCCGGGGTTACGATTTCTGTTTGTAAGACAGAGCAATTTGTTTGGTCACCAGTCCGCTCAGCTACTGGAGGGGGGACCGGTAGGGCTTCGCGTTCAGGCTCAAAAATGGCCGCATTGTTCGGATCAATGTAGGCTTTATTCTCAGAGCCTGGGAAATCAGTAACATCCTCTTTTCCACTTTGGCGTTCGATATTTTCGTTTGCTGTAAACGTTTTGCCCTCTTTTGCAGAGACAGTGTCTCTGCCCAAGACAGCCTTCTTTATCGCACCATCGGGGCTATTTGTTAGTGGTGCTTTCCGTTTTTTGGTCAGTATGACAAGTTCTTCATTCATGGGTTCGCCAGCAGTACTAGCATCACCAAGTGCCATCTCACTGGGTTTGGGTAGCACCGGGGCGTCGGGAAGCACGGTCGGGGCGTCGGGAAGCACAGTCGTGGCGTCGGGAAGCACAGTCGGGGCTTCGGGAAGCACGGTTGGGGCTTCGGGTAGCACGGTTGGGGCTTCAGGTAGCACGGTTGGGGCTTCGGGAAGCGTAGTCGGGACCTCGGGAAGCACAGTTGGGACATCAGGAAGCACAGTCGGGGCGTCGGGAAGCACGGTCGGGGCTTCAGGTAGCACGGTTTGAGCGCCAGGAAGCACGGTTTGAGCGTCGGGGAGCACGGTTTGAGCATCGGGGAGCACGGTCGGGGCGTGAGGAAGCACGGTCAAGGCGTGAGGAAGCACGGTCGAGGCGTGAGGAAGCACGGTCGGGGCGTTTTCTTTTTTACAGCCCACATTGGTGTGTCCCAATTTGCCGCACTTCGTACAAGATGCTTTGGGACAAAACCTTTTAACGTGTCCGAAGGCTCCACAAAGGAAGCACGTTAAGGTGCCTGACGAAGCGTACATTTGATATTGACGATCATTTACCGAAATTTTAAACGAGATGTTTAGTCCTGTATCGTCGCCGCGATCAGGAAGCACCATGAATACTTGTCTCCGGAAACTCAACATGTTTCACTCGTTCATCCCGACATCCCAGGGGAATCATCGAGATTCGGGAAACAACAGTTCCATACCAGGTCAGAACAGCCATTAATTTATCATCTGTGATAAACGGAGCGACATTTGAAATAATAACTTTAATCGCCGGTGTGTCCATCGGGGAAACCATGACGAACTGCCCACCTTTCAATGACAGACCGGTACTAACAACATCATGCACGAACTTCTCGTCCAACACGAAAACAACAAACTTTTGGTTCATCCGCAACGCGGCGCGGACATTTTCATCGCCGATAACATTCCCTACAACTAGGATAATGTCCTCGGTAGGAACACCTTCGGGAGGGACACACACGAAAGCATGCTTCCTTGTTAGGGTTTCAAACCCTTCCTGCCGTGCACGAACACTCGCCATAACGGCGATGTCTCACCTTTCCACCTTGACCAGGCGGAAAGGACACAAAATAAATAAAGTCGAAATGAAATAATGAATAATAAAGTTCTCACGACGCGAGTAAGGTAAACAGCACCGACGGAGCAGGTAAACTGAACCGAACGGGTCTGCTCTCACCTTTGGGCTCTTCTCTCACTCTCTCTGTCTCAAGGGAGGGAAAGAGGCACAGGTGGTAAAGAAGGACACGACAAAGGCACGATGGGAAAGGAAGGAATGGGGGGGGGGGGGGGGACAACACAACACAAGCACGGAGCTACAGCACACGAACACCAGTGCACGCCATCTTGCCACGCCCAACACACGAACGGCCAGCAGGGAGAGAGAGAGAGAGAGAGAGAGAGAGAGAGAGAGAGAGAGAGAGAGAGAGAGAGAGAGAGAGAGAGAGAGAAAGAGAAAGAGAAAGAGAAAGAGAAAGAGAAAGAGAAAGAGAAAGAGAAAGAGAGAGAGAGACTTTGACTTTTGTATCTTTTTATTATAAAAATAGAAAAAGAAAACCCCCAAATAGGGGTCACATTCTCATTTCAAGCAGAGAAACAAACAAAAAATATTAATACAGTAAAATTATGCACAAAACATTTCACAAAACAATAAACGTTTCTCCAGGATTTTACAAATGACTTCTTTCACGCACCATTTGGTCTCAAACTGTGGCAGCCTTCCTGTTATGGAGAAAAAGGCAAAGTCTAACTTTACACGGCTCGTCACAAGATTTTTAAACAAGAACAAGGCATTTTCCTCATCAGCTCCAAGGTCATCAACTTTTCTTTTTCTTGATTTATACACTGCCATTTTTGCCTGTGCAAGCAGGAAATTACCTAACACATCATTCAAATTCTTGTGTGAGATGTCTAAGCCATAAATGAAAACACAAGTGTTGAAAACCAAACCAATCCTGCCAAAACAATTCTTAAGAAAGATAAATAAAGGAGCCAACCGTTGACATTCAACATAAATATGAAAGAGGTTTTCAGGTCTTTTACAAAAGGGACATTCATCTGCTAGGAGACTTGAGAAGCGGTGCAGCAAGTGGTTAGAGGGGAGGATCCAGTGTGCAAGTCTCCATTGGATGTCACCATGTCATGGCGGCACAGGAGGATGATAGAATCCTTTCCAATTAGGAAAATATGGGGGGGAACAAGGTAAGAGGTCTCTCCATCGAACCCTCCGCTGTGTCATTTGCCCTTGCAAAAGGAAACTTACGCAACCCAAATAGAGGTCTTTTTGTTTAGGAAACCCATTGAATCCTATGCTAAAGGGGGTACACGGAGGAGAGTTGGCAAGAGAAAACTTGCAAATAAGTTCAGGAAAGGTAGCAGGAGAAGCACCTTGTTCGTTGTCTGCTTGGACTTGCTCCCAGTTAGGTGCAAGCTGTACATAGGTATGAAGCACACAGCGTAGCATACGTGCCACAACTCTGGAGGATCGCACGCCAACCAGGCTTGCCAATGCATCAGCTCCAATCCAACTGCCATTTGGGCTTAAAAGATCGGCGACCGATTTTATGTTCTTCGCGACAAAGCATTGAACGAGACACCTATCAGCAGGCATATCATGGAAAATTGAATTGTAAAACAAAGGTTCCATCAAGAACATTTGCTTTGTGTACGAATGCGTAGCTCTTGTTGTCGTTAGAGTTCGCCATGCGTTTAGTACACTCTGATAAAACCTGGAGAGGGGAGACATATCAAGATGCGAGAGATCCATCAAGAATATAGCGTGGTCATAGCCTAGTCTCCCCGCCTGCTGCAAAAGGCGACGAGCGACGTCGACCCAAGGTGGAGAGGGGTGCATGTACAGCATGCGTAGAGCAACCGAAAGTCGAAAGGCCGTTAACCGGCTCTTTATGTCAACCAGGCCTTGGCCTCCATCGGTCAGTGGCAAGCTGAGGACCTCGGGTCGCAACCAGTGCTTTCCATCCCAGAAGAAAGACACAAAGCACTTCTGGAGCTGTTGAAGCAACACTGCCGGAGGGTGCAGCACAAAGAACCTGTGCCATAGGGTAGAGGTCACCAAACTGTTGATCACCAAGACCCTTCCACGATAAGACAGTTGTGTTATCAGATTTCTCCATTTTTGCAGTTTTCCTTCAACAAGATCCAACAGACCAGCCCAATTCTTTGCTACTGTGGCGTCATTACCCAAGAACACTCCAAGGTATTTCACGCCATCAGTGGCCCATGCAAGACGAGCAGGAAGTTTGGGTGCCGAGTGACATGACGGACCAAGCCAAATGGCGCTCGTTTTCTCCCAATTCACTTTGGCTGAAGAAGCCTTTTCAAACACGGATAGACAATAACGGACAACGTTAATGTCATTGAGGTTCCGCACAAAAACACACACATCATCAGCATATGCCAGCACCTTAATGGGCCGTTCAAGATGAGAAAACCCAACCCCGGTTAGTCTAGCACGCAAATAACCCAGTAAGGGTTCGATGGAGAGAGCATAGAGCAAGCCAGAGAGGGGGCAACCTTGTCGAATTCCCCTGTTGACAGGCAAGGGTGTAACAGGTCCATTGTTTATCTTAAGCACACTAGAGATATTGTTATACAGTATCTTAATGTAAGAAATGAAGGTCGGACCAAGTCCAAACCGTTCAAGCACTTTGAAGGGGTACCGATGATCGACGCGGTCAAAGGCCTTCTCCTGATCAAGGAGAAGAAGTCCCAAATCTGTGGGGTTTTCTTTGCACAGTTCAATCATGTCTCTTACGAGGGAGATGTTGTCATAGATGGAGCGCTTGGGTACACAATAACATTGGTCTTCTTTCAACAATGAGGAGAGATGAGGAGTAAGTCGCGATGCCAGGGCTTTTGAGAATACTTTATAGTCTGTGCATAGCAAAGAGATTGGGCGCCAGTTTTTAATATAGAGCAAGTCTCCTTTCTTTGGAATGAGGGTGAGAATAGCCCGTCGGCAACTCTGAGGGAGCTCTCCAAGCTGGCAGCTTGCGTTCAAGGTGTTGAGGAGTTCGGGACCCAGTAGATGCCAGAATTTCTTATAAAATTCAGTTGCGAGTCCGTCCAATCCAGGCGCTTTCCCAACAGCAAGGCTGTGCAGAGCGGCGCCAAGTTCGTCCAAGGTAATGGGCCCCTCCAGGTAGGAACGTCCACCCTCACACAACACTGGCAGCCCTACGGAGATAGAGGCGACACTGACAGGATTTATTTGCTCCATCGAGTATATTTTCGAGAAATATTCCTTTGTGAAAAGTTTAATAACTGATTGGTTGAAAGTGATGGATGAGTCTGCCAAACGCAGTTGAGAGAGCTGTTTGTTCGGGAGGCGTTTCTCTAAGGAAAAAAAATACTTAGTTGGTATGTCTGTCTCGTTAAGGTGCTGCACCCTCATCCGAACTAGGGCACCACGTGCATTCCTCTCAGTTATTTCTTTCAAAAAAGACTGTTTTTCGGTTAAGGCTCTTTGCACATTATTATTTTGTCCTGTGACCCTCTGAAGATGTAAAATCTCTGATTGCAATAATTTCCTTGCTTCATAATCAGCCCTTTTTGAGAAGCTCTGGTATTGTTGGCAGAAGCCTTTGATTTGGGTTTTTACTAGATCCCACCACACCAGTGGGTTAACAGAACAGCTTAGCTTCCGTTCCAAGAGATCTGTCCAGAAAGATTCAAAAGCCTGAATAAAGTTGAAGTCTTCTATTAAACTATTGTTGAATTTCCAGTGAGAACTCCCTGGACACGGTTTCGAGAGTTGAACGAATGCTCGAGCTAGGGAGTGATCGGAGAAACCGGAAGGCACGATGTCAGATTTGCAAACTCCATGTAACAGGTGAGAATTTACATAAATGCGATCAAGCCTCGCAAGTGAGATGTGGTTGTTGGAACAACGACACCATGTGTAGGATTGTTCGGAAGGGTGTTGCAAGCGCCAGACATCATGGAGATTATATTTTGCGATGATATTTGCAAAGAGTTTTGCGGTACATGGTTGAGGTTCCAGCCCGTTTCGGTCGCATGAGGCATTAACAGTACAGTTAAAGTCGCCACCAATAATTAGACAAGTCTGCAGATCCAGTGTTTGGAGGAACTTTCTCAGTTCAGCAAAGAAGGAGATCCGCTCACCATTTTTGCTTGGAGCATACACATTAAGGATTGTAAACTTGACCTGATTGAGATAGAAGGTCACAGAGGCAAGATGGCCATCAATGATATTCGCAAATTGAAGCGAGGATGGTTGGAAATGTTTCCCTAAGACAAACATGATTCCTGCCTTAGACGAGGAGCTGTTACTAAAAAAACACTCTTTATCCATAATGAGTCGCCACTGGGCCTGAACAGATCTGACGGCGTGGGTCTCCTGCAACAAAGCTATGTCGAGACCGTTTGCGTTTATCAGCTGCTTGATCTGGATTGGCGGAGTGAACTTCCACCACGATTGACATTTACTGTTCCAATCTTGAAACTCACCATGAATTAACTTAGAGTCTTTTTCGTCTTGGCGATCAATTTTCTTAAACGGTGACAATGTGTCTGACGAAAGTTGAATGAGTCAGGTCTGCGTATAATAGCCTGAGCACACTCAAGGAAGGACGGTAAATCGGGAAAGTATTCTGTTAGGTTTATACTGCGTTTCCTGTACGTATTTTGCAAGAAAAGTCGTATTTGTTCAGGGGAAGTAGGACCTAGACTGGTAGGCTTCTCCATTGCTTCCACCTGGCTGTTTGCTTCCTCCAGGTCAGATTCGTCAGAGTCAGTTTTAATTTCCGAATCACACAAGCTTGTATAATCCTGCATGTCACTACTGTCATCAATATTGGCACACGGACCTGCACTAGTTGTAACATCTGTGTGCTCTCCCACCGTGGGAACATTGCTTTGAGGAATAACAGCAATAATCTGTGGATTTGGTGAAACAGAAACAGCATCAGCAGATGCAGCGATGTTGCTTCCCCCGACTGCAACAACCTCCGATGGTGTGGCGGTATCTAGCAGAATAGGAGTCTCTTGCAAAATATTGATTCCTGCGATTCCAGCTTCACCCGGTGATGAAGTGAGAGCAGTAACTGGGACAGTTTCGCTATTTTCTGCTGACGGGAATTCAGCATCATCATGCTCAGGATTAACATTTTCCAAAGTGACAGCAGGTTCATCACCAGTGGCCTCGGCAGGTTCATCACCAGTGGTCTCAGCAGGTTCATCACCAGTGGTCTCGGCAGGTTCATCACCAGTGGTCTCGGCAGGTTCATCACCAATGGTCTCAGCAGGTTCATCACCAGTGGTCTCGGCAGGTTCATCACCAGTGGTCTCGGCAGGTTCATCACCAATGGTCTCAGCAGGTTCATCATCCATGGTCTCGGCAGGTTCATCACCAGTGGTCTCAGCAGGTTCATCACCAGTGGTCTCAGCAAAATCATCAGAGGACTTTCCAATAGCCGAGTCCGTAACAGGTGAGACAATTCCATTTGATTTGTTAACAGGTAAACCAGTCCCTGCATGTGGAACGTCTATGTCCTCACATGAAAGGGGGCCGAACTTGTTAGCTGTAGGTACAGGGTTTGTCCCAGGTAAGCCTTGTAGAGTGGCATCGGTCACGACTGGGGGGGTGTTACCGACAGGTTGCTTATTGTTAAATGCTACCTTTTTCTGAGTTAAATGACCGTCGGGAAGTTGCTTATTGTTAAATGCTACCTTTTTCTGAGTTAAATGACCGTCGGGAAAGGTCTTTCTCTTCATTGACGGAACAATGGTGAAACCATCCCCGACGTTCGTTGTGCTGTTTGGATCATCGGGATGGGAAGGCTGAGCGTCATTGCCGGACATGGAAGATGTTCCCTTCACAGCCGAAGAAAAAGATGAAGAAGAAGAATCCTTGTTGTTTACGTGGTTTGTCCCATCGTTCGACGAAGCCGTTTTTGGGCAAGAGCGTTTCAGGTGTCCGAATTTACCACATTCAAAACATTTCAAGGTGTCAGTGATTACGTATAATTGGTAATCATGATTATCAATTTTGAATTTCAAAACAATGTTCAGCGTTCTTTCGACGTTAGAAGGAGGAAGTACAAGATAAGCTCGTCTCCTGAAAGACATCACATGTTTAGCCCGGTCGTCCTGGCAACGTAAAGGTAACATCGTGACATGCGAAACCACAGTACCATAACGAGATAGTTCGGAGTCGGAGACCAGTCTCTCGTTCTTCAGGAATGGAGGACAGTTCGAGATGATGACCTTAACGGCTGGAGTGTCGAGAGGGGACACGAGTACGAAATGTCCGTCATCTGTCGATAATCCTGTACATACAATCTCGTGAACCAATTCAGCCTCGGATACGAAAATAACGACACGTTTGTTCATTCGCGAGGCTGCACGAACTTTATCAATACCGATTATGTTGCCCACAGCAATAACGAGGTCTTCGACGCTGACCTCGTTCGGCGGGACACAAACGACGCCATGTCTACGAGTTAACGCTTCATATGCCGCGTAACGCGAAAACGAAGTCATAATTTACAAGGGACGAGGGGGGGGGGGGACAAGGGACGAGGGGGGGGGGACAAGGGACGAGGGTGGGGGTGGGACAAGGGACGAGGGTGGGGGTGGGACGGGGGACGGGGGACGGGGGACGGGGGACGGGGGACGGGGGACGGGGGACGAGGGACGGGGGACGAGGGACGGGGGACGAGGGACGAGGGATGAGGGACGGGGGACGAGGACGGGGGACGAGGACGGGGGGGGGTGGGGGGGACGAGGACGGGGGGGGGTGGGGGGGGGACGAGGACGGGGGGGGTGGGGGGGGACGAGGACGGGGGGGGGGGGTGGGGGGGGACGAGGACGGGGGGGGGGGGGGTGGGGGGACGAGGACGGGGGGGGGTGGGGAGGACGGGGGGGGGTGGGGGGGACGAGGACGGGGGGGGTGGGGGGGACGAGGACGGGGGGGTGGGGGGGGACGAGGACGGGGGGGTGGGGGGGGACGAGGACGGGGGGGATGGGGGGGGACGAGGACGGGGGGTGGGGGGGGACGAGGACGGGGGGGGGGTGGGGGGACGAAGACGGGGGGGGGTGGGGGGGGGGACGAGGACGGGGGGGGTGGGGGGGGACGAGGACGGGGGGGTGGGGGGGACGAGGACGGGGGGGTGGGGGGGGGACGAGGACGGGGGGTGGGGGGGACGAGGACGGGGGGTGGGGGGGACGAGGACGGGGGGGGTGGGGGGGGGACGAGGACGGGAGAGTGAATATCGCTCTCGAACAGTGATTAATTAATTACGAGCCGAGACAGATTTTCAAAGGCGAAAACAAACACAGCTGGTGTGAGAAAAAAGCGATCAGCCGGAGGACGGGATGGGCCGCCGATTAATGCAAAAGTTATCCACAAACAGCTGCGGGGCTCGCTTTCTCTCTCTCAGAAAAGGAAAAGGAAACAAAGGACACGGAGTGAATATAAATACAAACGAGATAAGAAAAGGGAATCGAGGAGGGAAAAGGGAGGCAGAGGGGGGTGGGGGAGGCCGAAGCCCCGAAGTGTTGGGTCTGATCAAAGGGAGGGGTTGGGGCACAAATGCAGAGTAAGGATGTGAAGATAAACGAACAGGGGGAGGGAGAAGGTGAAATACGACGTGGAAAGGGACAACAGAGTAGAACAGCAGAGCAGCTCGTACCTCACCACACATGCACAGCCACCATCTTGCCGCGCCCAAACACACCGACAGCCAGCAGGGGGCGAGAGAGAGAGAGCAGGTGAGAGAGAGAGAGCAGGTGAGAGAGAGAGAGCAGGTGAGAGAGAGAGAGCAGGTGAGAGAGAGAGCAGGTGAGAAAGAGAGCAGGTGAGAGAGAGAGCAGGTGAGAGAGAGAGCAGGTGAGAGAGAGAGAGAGAGAGAGAGAGAGAGAGGACGAGAGAGAGAGAGAGAGAGAGAGACGAGAGAGAGAGAGAGAGAGAGAGAGAAGAGAGAAAGAGAAAGAAAGAGACAAAAAAGAGGGAAAGGGCTGGTCCATGGGGACCGATGGGCACTCTGACCGTGACCGCACTGCTCTGAGGAATCCGGGGAGCAGGAATTAATGGGGAAAATTTGGCCTCCGACTTGTGTTGGGGGTATAACCACCACGAAGAGGCGTCCTTGATAGTTGTTGTTGCTCCATGTCACTCCCAATCCGAATCACATACCACCCTATCACCACCCTTCATATGTGTGTGTATATACAGACTTGGCATTTAATATGGAATATTTTTTTTTTCTTGACTTGGGTTTACTTTCTGAACTCAGTAAATCAATCTGGTGAGTTTCTTTTACCCTTCGGTGATGTCTTTGTTGAAAGAACCATGTCACTGATTGTCTTTCGCAGCAAGAAGTCAATAACAGGATTATATCACAGGTGGCATGACAAAATGTAAGGACAGGTACATTTGACGATTGGCTTCACAATCGGGTATATAGGGGTTGTTGCGTTCTGTATTCGGGGAAAACAACTGCTGCACGTCTACAAAAGTTATTGCCGCTTCCTCTGGAGATGGTCCGTCAACTCGACAATGCTATTTGTCATGGAGTGGTGGCTTTACGAAATTCTGGCATGAAACAGCGTGCTGTTGCTCGGCAGTATGGCATCACTCAAGGTCAGGTGTCAAAGATCCTGAAACGAAATGCTCAGAGGGGTGTCCCTACTCCAATACCGAGGCCAGGACGTCCACGCAGAACCACAAGGAGAGATGATCGCCAGCTGCACCGGTTAATCTGCAATGGCCGTAACAAGTCAGCTAATCGGCTTAGGGCAGAGTGGCAGGAACTGACAAATGTGCCTGTATCCAGAAGGCTAGTCAACCAATGACTGGTTCAAGCAGGCTATCGTGCCAGGCGTCCCCTGAGAAAGCCACGCCTGACCAGACAACACAGCCAGCGCCGATTGCAGTTGGCCAGAGAGCACCGTCAATGGCAGCCAGGACACTGGAATCACGTGACCTTCAGTGACGAGTCTAGATTTCTGGTCTATCGTCAAGATGGCCGCGTCTGAGTGCGCAGACAAGTGCATGAAGCCCACATCGAAGATTGTATAGTGCCAAGAGTCCAATCTGGAGGTGGTGGGGTGACCGTTTGGGCTGCTTTTCATGCAGGGGGCAAAACTGACCTGGTTGTTCTGAATGGAAACCTGAACCAGTTCAAGTACAGGGTCATTCTGGAAGAAACATTGCTTCCATTTGCTCATGCAGCCTTTCGAGGAAACTTTGTCTTCCAAGATGACAATGCACGGCCTCATCATGCTCGCATGATCCAACACTTTCTTGCTGACTGTGGTGTAGAGCATATGGAGTGGCCTGCCATGTCCCCGGATATGGATCCGATAGAGAACTTGTGGGCAGAATTAACGCGTCAAATCGACAACCTGGACCAGCAGCCCACCTCTGTGCATGAATTGCAGCAGACTATTGTCACTGCATGGCAAGCGATTCCTGTCCAAACCTTGGCAAATCTCGTGAACAGCATGCCTCGACGTGTACGTGCTCTCCTGAATGACGAAGAACTGAACTGTAATTTTACTGTCCGTAATCCCAGTCATAATTTAGCTTTTGTTTTTGTTGAATTTTTTTTTGGCTAATGTGCAAAATAAAGAGATACTTCTGGAAAACGTACAGGAGTTTAACACAGTACCGTCCGTGAATTGAGTTCGATATCAGTTTACATCACTTTCAAGGATCAATTTATTTGCTTCGAAATGTCAAATGTGGTTTTTGTTTCTTTTAAAGGTCACATTAACAAAATCTAGAATAATTTCAACATAATTCCAATTAACTTTTGGTTCTAAGTCATCTTGAAAAGTAAGTTCACCCCCACAAAAAAAATATTCCATATTAAATGCCAAGTCTGTATATATATATTTGCCTGTTCGTAACTGTAAAGCTCAGAAAATGTTTTGATTCATTTCTGAGATACTTTTTAAAAATGGGGCACAATGTTGTTAAATCCAAATCCAATTAGTTGATTTTTCTCTTGATACCACTGCCCTTTCTTTCAGTTCCTCGGCTGACCTCCATCTTGCTTTAGCTGCTTTTATTCCACGTTGTGTGTATTAATAAGCATCTTTACCTCTATACTAACAACACCTCGGCCTTTGCAGCCTAATGTTCTGTACGCAGGTCATTTTTCCTGGACAGCATGAGCAAAACGCGCTGTACATACATAAAGAGAGAACGTAGGCCGAGAACGAGAGTGTGAAAACGACGAGACGACCGACTGGAAGAGGTGGAGGAAGCAGCAAAGCCAAAGCCACTGTTCTCGAGTTACAGGAGGTTGGCTAGGTGATATTCCCTGTTGCTGATTCTGTTCAATCAACCCCTTAAGGATTTGCCACATGAGGATGATGATGTAATTGGAAGCCAGTCCAATCACAGCGAGTTATTACCAAGCTTTCCCAGATCGATAAAATCATTTAAATGGGGAGGACGTGGGCAATGAAGAAAAGAAGAACAAAATGTCTAAGGTATAAGCATTTTATAACCTAAAAACATTGCAAGAGGCATGTGAACACTGAAAAAAAACCATAAAGATAACTCCAGCTATGTCGAGGACATTATATAGTGCAAGATGATTACAAGGAATTAAAAAATACTTTAAATGATCATGGTTGTGTTTGGATTGTTGTGGAGTGACGGGATTGACTACATACGATCAATGAGCCCCCGTGATGCATGTTACCCAATGTATGTTGCCCATGCTATATGAAACCAATTTACATTTAATCAATAACATTTGAAATGCTGTTTATTCACCAGTGACATGACATTCACGACAAAAGCATAACTGCAAGTTCATCACGACTACGATACAACTGACTCATCATATCAGGTAATTATCGTGCTGTGTGTGCGACCCGTTATTAGATTAGAACAGGAATCTTACCAACAGACATTTTGTTTGCAACCACATTTGTCATGTATGAAGCTGCTAATATTGACCGTTGTATCCCTACACCGTGACCGCGGGTTTATTTCCGTTTTTCCGGAAGTTACGGCCCAGCTCTGATGGCGCTGCAGTAAATCGGGCCTGTATCGGCAGAGTCAATAAACGTGTGCTACAATCAATCGTAGTTTGTCGAGATACCTTACATGGCGATGAGGATAAACATCTAGACCATGACTTCTTTCGGCCATATCGATGAATTCGACCCTCATGAGGGAGATTTTGACACGTATACTGAGCGGTTGTCTTTTTACTTCGAGGCGAACGGCATCGCGGCCGAAGCCCGGATGAAGGCCGTCTTCCTGTCCGTTTGCGGAGGTGAGACGTTCGCACTCGTTAAAAACATGATTCGTCCTCGGACAATCCAGGAGCTCACGTATGCAGAGCTCAAGGCCGCTTTGAAGGAACATTGTAATCCGTCTCCTTCAGTCATCCTGTGTCGGTTTAATTTTTACATGTGCAGACAGCAGCAAGGTCAGTCGATCGCAGACTTCATTGCACACCTCAAAAAACTGTCACATCTGTGTGAGTTTGGGGACACGATTGATGACATGCTCCGTGATTTGCTGGTGGTTGGCATGTCCGATGACTGCACTCGTAGACGCCTGCTTGCTGAGAGAAGACTGACGTTCCAAAATGCCAGAGACCGCCATTTCCATGGAAAGTGCTGAACGCAACGCTACAAGCATCGGTGCCACTTGCTCGTCTGGTACCAGCCCTGCTGTGAATCGGGTTGGATCATGATCAGCCAAAACGTTGAACAAGTCTCCTCGTCAGAAGCCAGTGCAGTCTCAAACACACAACAAATGTTTTCGGTGCAACGGAAAGCACCCTCCGGAGACGTGTCGGTTCAGAGATGCAACCTGCCATTTCTGATCGAAAACTGGCCATATTGCTCCAGCTTGCATCACTCGCAAATCGGGAAAAGGAAAAGCTGCTGACAAGAAGATTCATCAGTTTATCGGTTCGGAGGAACCTGAGTTTGACCAGGTGAGCTCTGTTTCCAACAACTCAGAATCGTGTGACCTGTTTCATATTGATTCTCACCATAAGCGGGACCCTCTTCTTGCCACTGTTGTCGTCAACAATCGACCATTGCAAATGGAGGTCGACACTGGTGCGGCCGTCTCGCTCATCAGCCATGCTGTTTTCACAAACCTGTGGAGTGATGCTGACCGACCCCATCTGAAACCTACTACCTATGGACTCTCCACCTATACAGGTGAGAAGATTGTTCCCTGCGGTACATGTGACGTCATGGTGGGCTACGATAACCATGAGTTTCACCTACCCCTGATCGTCATTCCTGGAAAGGGCCCTTCCTTACTCGACAGGAACTGGTTGAGCATAATTCAACTGAAGTGGAAAAGCATTCATCAACTCCGGGCAGCCAACGTTTCTCCTACCGCAGCATACACACTCAAAAATGTGCTGGATATGTACCCGGATGTCTTCAAGGATGAGCTTGGAACCTTGAAAGGACATACGGCTAAACTCAGTGTTGACCGGGATGCCAATCCTATATTTTGCAGAGCTCGCCCAGTCCCTTTCGCCCTGCGTGAACGGATTGACAAGGAACTGGATCATCTTGAAAATCTGGGGATCATCGAGCAAATCCAGTATGCCGAATGGGCGGCGCCCATCGTTCCGGTCATAAAATCGGACCAGTCCATCCGCATATGTGGAGATTATAAAATGACCGTGAACAAGTGTTCTTCATTGGATAAATATCCAATCCCGAGGATCGAAGACCTCTATGCTCGTTTCATGGGAGGCAAGACTTTTACTAAACTCGATCTCAAATCCGCCTATCTACAGCTCCGCTTGGACGAGAATTCGAAACATTATCTTACCATCAACACACATCGTGGGTTGTACAGGTACCACCGACTCCGTTTTGGAGTGAAATCTGCACCTGGAATTTATCAGCGTGTCATGGACAGTTTGTTTGCCGCCGAACGCAACATCATTCGTTACCAGGATGATATTCTGGTTAAGGTGGGTTTTCACGGGACACGCGAACGGTTCGCGAAGGATGCGAATGTCGAAAAAATGGCAAAGTCCAACATTCGTATTTTAGGCTCCAAAAGTTCGCCAAACATGCGCGGGGGTTCGGAAGCGTCGTCAATTGTTCGCAGGAGTTTTCAAACATTTTTGAAATACCCGCCGAACAAAAAACGATCCGGACCATGCTGTCTGAGCGGTTGTCTTTTTAGCTTTTGTTGCTAAACGATCCGGTCCGGACCATGCTGTACACCGGTCGTTTAGACCTCGTATCGATTTTCACGGTGACACATGAGTCGGTTACCCCTTCCAGAATCCGTTGATGATTCGCCTACACCAGGATCCATTATCGCACTGATGGACCATCTGGAAGATTGTGCTGTCGATTCCGGCCAGATCCGCACTCATACTCGACGAGACCCCGTTCTGTCCAGAACTGTCCAGGCTGTACAGCTTGGATGGCATTTGCTACCTGAGGGTGACCCAGATTTTGCGGCTTTTAAAGCACGTAAAAACGAACTCGGCGTGGAAAATGGTTGCCTACTCTGGGGATGTCGTGTCTTGATCCCGGAAAATCTGCGTTTCAGGGTCATGGATGAAATCCATGACTGTCACCCCGGGATTGTGAAGATGAAGTCACTCGCTAGAAACTATGTGTGGTGGCCGAATCTTGATGCTGATATCGAACATCATGTTCGACATTGTTACCCCTGCCAGAGCACCCGGAGTACACCTGCGAAAGCGCCATTGCATCCCTGGGAATGGCCCAGCGAACCGTGGCATCGCCTACATCTCGATTATGCCGGGCCTATTAACGGCAGCATGATTCTAATAATTACGGACGCGCACACAAAATGGATCGATGCCTATGTGACGCGTGGTACTATGTCAGCCATTGTCATCGAAAGTCTCAGACGCTGTTTCGCCACTCATGGTCTGCCCAGGATGATCGTGAGTGATAACGGTTCGTGTTTTTCCAGTCTAGTGGGGTGGCTTAGCCCAAATATTCAAAAGAATTGTGCATTTTGTGAAACAAGCACCAAATTTGGCACAAATGTACATTAATATGTTGCGAACATTTTCAGATATTGGGCCACTTGAAATTCCGTAATTTTTTTTTTCAAATTTTTTCAAATTTCGTAATTTCAAATTTTTCGGGTGACACCGTCACAATTTCGGTCTTCGAGGCCGGCCGATAGGCAAAGTGTGACCGGAAGGGACGAGGTTCTCCTGACCACGTGGCCCTCGATCTGGGAAGCGAGAGGCGTTCCATTAGTGGACGCGCCCCTCACGCCCGACTTTTGGGCGGCCCCGGCAGGCCGTTTGTTTTGACGTTCCGTGACAGGCCCCGCACCCACACCTCCGGGCCGACCGGAAGCTTGTGCTGAGTACATCATACCTGAACAACTCAGTGAGGCAGAACACAGCAGTGCACACCAGGGTGACCCCTTCAGTGCATAAACCAATTAATCTGTCCACTGCAGGGCATATAGAAATGAAGTTATTTTCTGCATATAATAATAATATAAGTTCAGTTCTATATAACAATTTCTGTTATCACCACTACCACTACAACTACCACTACTACAAGCTTTGTCTGGAATTTTGTGGACTAACAGACAAACAGACATACAGACAAGCTGGGATCAAAACATTACCTCCTTCCACCATTGAGTGTAGAGGTAAACATCATGGAAATTATATCATGCCCTAGATTTAATTCATGCTTACCCGTGTATTTGCTTCACTGGTTCACAAGGTCTTTTGCATACATGTAATTCAGACTCTCGTCTTCATTGCTGACCACACAATGTTCGCAACATATTAATGTACATTTGTGCCAAATTTGGTGCTTGTATCACAAAATGCACAATTCTTTTGAATATTTGGGCTAAGCCGCCCCACTATATCGGCCGGCCTCGAAGACCGAAATTGTGACGGTGTCACCCGAAAAATTTGAAATTACGAAATTTGAAAAAATTTGAAAAAAAAAATTACGGAATTTCAAGTGGCCCAATATCTGAAAATGTTCGCAACATATTAATGTACATTTGTGCCAAATTTGGTGCTTGTATCACAAAATGCACAACAGGTTTGCTATGCTGCTACACTAGTCCCGAGTTTGCCGAGTTCACACGTCGGAACGGCATCAAACATAAGTTTGTCAGCCCACATCACCAGGCTTCAAATGGCTTGGCCGAACGATCCGTGGGAATCATCAAATCCGGATTGCAGAAACTTCAGGAGGGAACCCTGGAAACAAAGCTTTCTCGTCTCCTGTTCAAATACCGCATCACGCCACAATCAACAACCGGTGCAGCTCCGTCTGAGTTATTGATGAAACGACACTTGAGATCGAAACTTGACAATCTCGAACCAGACATATCATCAAATGTTTATAAGAGCCAGCTTAATCAAAAGTTGGTGCACGATAAGTCGTCCAACAGTCGCTGTATCAACATAGGAGATCCAGTGTTTGCCCGAAATTTTGGTGCAGGTGCGACGTGGCTACCGGGGGACATCATCGAGAAGCCAGGTCCACTGTCCTGCGTGATTCGCCTGCAGGACGGACGTGAAATTCGTCGACATCAGGACCACATAACCTACCGTCACTGTCATTCGATAGAGCCTGCAGCATTGTCACAGTCAGAACTACAGTTCGACCCGCCACTGCCGGAGATCGTCGTGGCCGCTCCAGCCGGCTCGGATGCCCCGAAAACCTCTGCGACTGCTACACCCTTCATGGAGACCAAAGGAATCACCTCGAACTCTGTATCCACTGGTACACCGCCACCCAAAGGGATCACCTCGGACTCTGTATCCACTGGTACACCTCGATGCTCAATGCGTGAGAGAAAAGCAGCCGACCGGTTGAATCTTTGAACATGTTCTATTTTCACATTGACACACGTTCTATTTTCACGTTGACACACGTTCGATTTTCACGGTGACACATGTTCTATTTTCACGTATTTCAATTATTCTCATCATCGTTTGCACACATATTTTCACATGTTTTGGAAATGTTGCTGTTGAAATGTCAATTTTGGAAGTCTAGCACGTATTGCTCTTGGTAATTTTGGACTTAAAGGGGAGGATGTCATGTATGAAGCTGCAAATATTCACCGTTGTATCCCTACACCGTGACCGCGGGTTTATTTCCGTTTTTCCGGAAGTTACGGCCCAGCTCGGATGGCGCTGTGGTGAATCGGGGCCTGTATCTGGAGAGTCAATAAACGTGTGCTGCAATTGATCGTAGTCTGTCGAGATACCTTACAATATTCTATACTAGTACCGACTGCAAAGCCGCAATGAGCCGGTGAAGCCAAAACCTCTTGCCACTATTTTACCCATCACTATGGTATCAGTAGGTTAGGTAGTTGGTAGTAGGTAGGTGTAGTAGGTACCGTACCTGGTAAGACTTGGTAAAAGAGAAGAGCAGACAGACCTCCCCAATACCTGCATACCTCTTGCCACTATTTTACCCATCACCATGGCATCAGTAGGTTAGGTAGTTGGTAGTAGGTAGGTGTAGTAGGTACCGTACCTGGTAAGACTTGGTAAAAGAGAAGAGCAGACAGTCCTCCCCGATGGCAATACCTGCATACAATTACAATACAATAAATGTCACAAGAAGCTTAAGGAAGTAACGATACGATGTGCTAGCTTAAGGCCTATTTTTAACTGGGCTTAACATACGTTTTCACAGTAAGTGTGTAGTCTTCTAACTTCAGTCGCTGTCAGGCGCCAGGGCTGGTTCTCTGACTCTCCGGGCACGGCAGCTTCGTCCACCAGAAGACGTTAGCTTGCAGTGATTAATTCGGTGAATTCCATCTCAACTTCGGATATTTCCGGCCGTGAAAAACTATCCGTATTTCTAAACTAAATATGTAAACCGCTTATACCATATTTCTGGCCGTGAAAAACTATCCCGTACGGCCGCGAGATTTCTAAAAAATAATTCTTCGTCAATTTTAGAATATTTGACGCCGTTTTCACCGTCCGAAACGCGTAATAATAATTGGTTCTGGTCTTTGATGACGATTTTCGTTGAAGATAACGAGGTTGGTCTTAACGTATTTTAATTACTAATGAGAGGTTTCATTATATTATGAATCAAAGAACGACGGGTGAAACAAAGTCCTATTGAACTTTTTCGCAATTGTTTTATGCAAACTTCCGCATCCGGTCGATGGCGCCCATCATTGAGTGCTTTCATTTTAGAAATATTTTTGCAAATGCTCGACTCTCATTGGGTCCGGTGTTTGGTGACGCGTTTTGTTGAAGATAACCAGGCCCGTGCGGGCCGATGTTGGTCTTAAATTATTTTATTAATACATCGGAGGTGCATAAGATTGTGAATCAAACGACGACGGGTGAAAGAAACTCCTAATGAACGTTTTAAATTTGTTATGCATACTTCCGCCCACGCAAGATGGCTGCGCCCACGGCGCTTCGGATTCTCGAGCCAAGGCATAATCAGGTTTTCAACATAATACGTACTCGTTTATTGACAACACCGGCTTCGCCGGCTACTAGTACCGACTGCAAAGCCGCAATGAGCCGGCGAAGCCAAAGCCTCTTGCCACTATTTTACCCATCACCATGGCATCAGTAGGTTAGGTAGTTGGTAGTAGGTAGGTGTAGTAGGTACCGTACCTGGTAAGACTTGGTAAAAGAGAAGAGCAGACAGTCCTCCCCAATACCTGCATACCTCTTGCCACTATTTTACCCATCACCATGGCATCAGTAGGTTAGGTAGTTGGTAGTAGGTAGTAGGTAGGTAGGTAGGTAGTTGGTAGTGGGTAGGTGTAGTAGGTACCGTACCTGGTAAGACTTGGTAAAAGAGAAGAGTTATCACGAATTAGCTTGGGTACCCAAGACTTGGGTACATTTATGTCGTGGTTAAGCATAAACGTCGTCCTTCATGCCACATCTGATAGGTCGGTGTGGCGATGAAGAATGGAGGCGAAACATTGTTCCTCGTTTTGGCTTTGACCGAGTGACATGGCGGGCGTTTTGCAGAATCGAGTCGAAAAACACGTTGTTCAAGTGCTCGTACTTTTTCGCTGTGCAGTAAGCGAGTGACTTGATACGTTTCACAGTGGCCAAAGCAATGACGATTTAGCTTAGGAAATTTGAGCATATGATGAGAACTATTTCGAGCAGCATATGCTTATGCGTGATTCGGTTGTTTTGCACCAACCTCGTTCCCGGCGTCGCAGTGATTAATTCGGTGAAGAATTCCGTCTCAACTTCGGATATTTCCGGCCGTGAAAAACTATCCGTATTTTTAAACTAAATATGTAAACCGCTTATACCATATTTCTGGCCGTGAAAAACTATCCCGTACGGCCCGCGAGATTTCAAAAAAATAATTTTTCGTCAATGTGAGAATATTTGACGCCGTTTTCACCGTCCGAAACGCGTAAAAGCTTGTAAAAAAATATTTTTCAAATGCTCTCTCATTGGTTCTGGTCTTTGATGACGATTTACGTTGAAGATAACGAGGTTGGTCTTAACGTATTTTAATTACTAATGAGAGGTTTCATTAGATTGTGAATCAAAGAACGACGGGTGAAACAAAGTCCTATTGAACTTTTTCGCAATTGTTTTATGCAAACTTCCGCATCCGGTCGATGGCGCCCACCATTGAGCGCTTTCATTTTAGAAATATTTTTGCAAATGCTCGACTCTCATTGGGTCCGGTGTTTGGCGACGCGTTTTGTTGAAGATAACCAGGCCCGTGCGGGCCGATGTTGGTCTTAAATTATTTTATTAACACATCGGAGGTGCATAAGATTGTGAATCAAACGACGACGGGTGAAAGAAACTCCTAATGAACGTTTTAAATTTGTTATGCATACTTCCGCCCACGCAAGATGGCTGCCTCCACTGCGGTTCGGATTCTCGAGCCAAGGCATAATCAGGTTTTCAACATAATACGTACTCGTTTATTGACAACACCGGCTTTGCCGGCTATCAGAGAGCCGTTGGTCTGTGTCGCCATTTTTCTTAGAGATGGCTGAACAGAGCTTTGTCAAACTTTCAGAGGTTCATCAGTGAGTGCCTGGAAGTGTTTTAGGGGAAAAAGAAATGTTTGAAAAAAAAAAGTTCGTTTTTTTGGATTAAAAAAATAAATCACTCGATAGTGCCTAAGCCTTTTTGATTAATGACAGTTATATACTAGCACACATTCACATCAATAAATACAAAACAATCACCAGATATTTGAACACAAATAATAAAACAATTCCGGAAGCGGTCAAAGTTGGTGGTAAGGCTTCTTCTTCTTCCTGAACGTCATCGACTTAACATCGACGTCAACGAACATCGACTTCAGCAGCATATGCCTATATTCAACGAAAAGGTAAAATGATGATTTGACATTTGTGATGGATTCGGATTAGGATGTAATTGCTTTTCCATTTTACGAGTATTTGCCCTCATTTCAAATACTAGGGCATGCCCGTACTATATATATAGGACGTGCCCGTAAGTGCGTGATGTTACCGTACAATGAATGTATCGTCCCGACGCCGCAGCTCGGATGGCGCTGCAGTTAATCGGGCCCCCAAATTCCTCATCGACGATAACTAAACATATATTATATGAATCGCACCGTACATACCTCCTTCTAGATCTTGTTCTTGTCTTGATATACTCACTCAGGCTCACTCTATCACGACTGAGTCCTCCCAGCTCCTCCAAATGGCGCCCGCTCGCCGCTACGTAAGTCCGGAAGTGACGTCCTCA
Organism: Myxine glutinosa; assembly: GCF_964187855.1. Taxonomy (NCBI): domain Eukaryota; kingdom Metazoa; phylum Chordata; class Myxini; order Myxiniformes; family Myxinidae; genus Myxine; species Myxine glutinosa. The sequence goes on from NW_027619707.1 coordinate 31,378, forward strand.
TTTGACTGTCCGGAAGGTCGCATATCGCAGGAAAGCGAAAGAATCGCAAATTAGTTTTAATTAGTTTTAAAACATCGTTTAACGCCAACATAGCGCCAACATAGTTTGCCGACGGGAAATAAATGAATACGCTCTCAAATGTGCCATCCGAGGCAGAGTCTGTTCGCCACGTTCGGCCACACGTGATAGCTCGCTGCTCTCTGATTGGTTGAATCGTTTTTGGACATAGCTCGGTAACTACTTCTGCGATTAATTTAAAACCTTGAAAAGGCACATCCTCGGGTCCCCAGCAATATACCTGGCAAGTTTCAAGTATATCGGACCGGTAGTTGTCGAGAAACAGCGGTCACAGACAAACATACATACAAACATACAAACATACAAACATACAAACATACAAACATACAAACATACACACAGAGATTGCTGGAATTATAGATAGATGTTAATGTTTCTTTTTTGCTTGAGCAACGCCGGATACTCCACCTAAAAACATTTACATACTTTACTCGGGGTACAAATACAAATTCAACTTTGGCTGGGGAGTAACATAAGCTATGTGGCCACGGCCTCATTCGGGTGTGTGGGGGACTGGGAGAGGGGCCGGGCGTAAATTCTCTTTGTAAATGTGTACTGTGTAGCGCCACCTGGTGATTGTGCAGAGGGTATTACAATTTCCTTTTTACCTGGGCAACACTGAGGTTAAAGCACTCTTTGCACAGGGAAATTTTTCCTCCTTCTCCTGCCCTCCTCAAAACGGAGGGGTCTGTCAAAGCCCCTCCCCCTCAAAAGATGGAAAAGTAGTATATCCCCCCCCCACCCCATCCCTCTCCCCTCACCTCCTCCTCTCCTCCCCCCCCTTCCACTCCCCTCCCCCACTCCCTTCCTCACCACTCCCTCTCCTGCCTCCCCTCTCCCCCCTCCCCCCCATGGCCCTCCCTTTCCCCTCCCTCCTCCCCCCTACCCCTCCCCTTCTCCCCTCCCCTCCTCCCTCCCCTCCCCACCCCCCTTCTCTCCTCTCCTCCTCCCCCTCCCCCTCTTCTCCCCTCCCCCTCTTCTCCCCTCCCCCTTTCTCCATCCCCCTCCACCTCCCCCCTCCCCTCCCCCCTCCCCTCCCCATCCCCCTCCCCTCACCCCCTTCCCCTCCCCCCTTTCTCCCTCCCCCTCCCCCTCCACTCCCCCTCCCCCTCCGCTCCCCTCCCTTCCCCCCATGCCCCTCCCTTTCCCCCCTATCCCCTCCCCTCCCCCCTCCCCCTCCACCCTACCCCCTCCCCTTCTCCCTCCCCTCCCCCTCCCCTCCCCCTTGCCCCTCCCCCTTCCCCTCCCCCCTCCCATCCCTCCCCCTCCCCACCCCCCCTCTTCTCTCCTCTCCTCCTCCCCCTCCCCCCTCTTCTCCCCTCCCTCCTCTTCTCCCCTTCCCCCCTCTTCTCCCCTCTCCCCCTCTTCTCCCCTCTCCCCCTCTTCTCCCCTCCCCACCCTCTCCTCCCCGCCCCCCCATTCCCCTCCCCTCCCCTTCCCCCTCCCCTTCCCCCTCCCCTCCCTTCCCCGTCCGGCAATGCCGGGTACTTCCCATGGCCAGCTGTACGTGGGCTGCTCGAGGGTTGGAAAACCAAGCAATCTTTATGTCTTGGCACCAAGTAAGAAAACCAGAAATGTTGTATACCAAGAGCTTTTGAGAAATTGACAATTGACAAAACGTCATGTAGGAAATGTACTGTGATATTGCTCTAAAATATACATGTTCTTTTCATCATATATTTGTCTTATTCTTATTCAACCCGGGCGTAGCCGGGTACCTCAGCTAGTACAACACATATATATATATATATACTGTATATATATATATATATATATATATATACTGTATATATATATATATATATATATATACTGTATATATATATATATATACTGTATATATATATATATATATATATATATATATATATATATATATACTGTATATATATATATATATATATATATATATATATATATATATATATATATATATATATATATATATATATATATATATATATATAATATATATATATATATATATACA
>NW_027619708.1:0-33442 GCF_964187855.1 Myxine glutinosa
TCAACACTAACACAAGTGCGAAAAGTGGTTTTTCAACACTAACACAAGTGCAAAAAGTGGTTTTTCAACACTATCACAAGTGCAAAAAGTGTTTTTTTCCACACTAATACAAGTGCAAAAGTGGTTTCCTGCACCAACACAAGTGCGAAAAGTGGTTTTTCAACACTAACACAAGTGCGAAAAGTGGTTTTTCAACACTACCACAAGTGCAAAAAGTGTTTTTGCCACACTAATACAAGTGCAAAAGTGGTTTCCTGCACCAACACAAGTGCAAAAAGTGGTTTTTCAACACTAACACAACTGCGAAAAGTGGTTTTTCAACACTAACACAAGTGCCAAAAGTGGTTTTGCCACACTAATACACGTGCAAAAGTGGTTTCCTGCACCAACACAAGTGCGAAAAGTGGTTTTTCAACACTAACACAAGTGCGAAAAGTGGTTTTTCAACACTATCACAAGTGCAAAAAGTGTTTTTTCCACACTAATACAAGTGCAAAAGTGGTTTCCTGCACCAACACAAGTGCGAAAAGTGGTTTTTCAACACTAACACAAGTGCGAAAAGTGGTTTTTCAACACTATCACAAGTGCAAAAAGTGTTTTTTCCACACTAATACAAGTGCAAATGTGGTTTCCTGCACCAACACAATTGCGAAAAGTGGTTTTTCAACACTAACACAAGTGCGAAAAGTGGTTTTTCAACACTAACGCAAGTGCGAAAAGTGGTTTTTCAACACTAACACAAGTGCGAAACGTGTTTTTTCCACACTAATACAAGTGCAAAAGTGGTTTTCTGCACCAACACAAGTGCGAAAAGTGGTTTTTCAACACTAACACAAGTGCGAAAAGTGGTTTTTCAACACTAACACAAGTGCGAAAAGTGGTTTTTCAACACTATCACAAGTGCAAAAAGTGTTTTTCCACACTAATACAAGTGCAAAAGTGGTTTCCTGCACCAACACAAGTGCGAAAAGTGGTTTTTCAACACTAACGCAAGTGCGAAAAGTGGTTTTTCAACACTAACACAAGTGCGAAAAGTGTTTTTTCCACACTAATACAAGTGCAAAAGTGGTTTCCTGCACCAACACAAGTGCGAAAAGTGGTTTTTCAACACTAACACAAGTGCGAAAAGTGGTTTTTCTACACTACCACAAGTGCAAAAAGTGTTTTTGCCACTCTAATACAAGTGCAAAAGTGGTTTCCTGCACCAACACAAGTGCGAAAAGTGGTTTTTCAACACTAACACAACTGCGAAAAGTGGTTTTTCAACACTAACACAAGTGCCAAAAGTGGTTTTTCCACACTAATACACGTGCAAAAGTGGTTTCCTGCACCAACACAAGTGCGAAAAGTGGTTTTTCAACACTAACACAAGTGCGAAAAGTGGTTTTTCAACACTATCACAAGTGCAAAAAGTGTTTTTTCCACACTAATACAAGTGCAAAAGTGGTTTCCTGCACCAACACAAGTGCGAAAAGTGGTTTTTCAACACTAACACAAGTGCGAAAAGTGGTTTTTCAACACTATCACAAGTGCAAAAAGTGTTTTTTCCACACTAATACAAGTGCAAATGTGGTTTCCTGCACCAACACAATTGCGAAAAGTGGTTTTTCAACACTAACACAAGTGCGAAAAGTGGTTTTTCAACACTAACGCAAGTGCGAAAAGTGGTTTTTCAACACTAACACAAGTGCGAAAAGTGTTTTTTCCACACTAATACAAGTGCAAAAGTGGTTTTCTGCACCAACACAAGTGCGAAAAGTGGTTTTTCAACACTAACACAAGTGCGAAAAGTGGTTTTTCAACACTAACACAAGTGCGAAAAGTGGTTTTTCAACACTATCACAAGTGCAAAAAGTGTTTTTTCCACACTAATACAAGTGCAAAAGTGGTTTCCTGCACCAACACAAGTGCGAAAAGTGGTTTTTCAACACTAACACAAGTGCAAAAAGTGGTTTTTCAACACTAACACAAGTGCAAAAAGTGGTTTTTCAACACTACCACAAGTGCAAAAAGTGTTTTTGCCACACTAATACAAGTGCAAAAGTGGTTTCCTGCACCAACACAAGTGCGAAAAGTGGTTTTTCAACACTAACACAAGTGCGAAAAGTGGTTTTTCAAGACTAACACAAGTGCAAAAAGTGGTTTTTCCACACTAATACACGTGCAAAAGTGGTTTCCTGCACCAACACAAGTGCGAAAAGTGGTTTTTCAAAACTAACACAAGTGCGAAATGTTGTTTTTCAACACTAACACAAGTGCGAAAAGTGGTTTTTCAACACTAACACAAGTGCGAAAAGTGGTTTTTCCACACTAATACACGTGCAAAAGTGGTTTCCTGCACCAACACAAGTGCGAAAAGTGGTTTTTCAAAACTAACACAAGTGCGAAAAGTTGTTTTTCAACACTAACACAAGTGCGAAAAGTGGTTTTTCAACACTATCTCAAGTGCAAAAAGTGTTTTTTCCACACTAATACAAGTGCAAAAGTGGTTTCCTGCACCAACACAAGTGCAAAAAGTGGTTTTTCAACACTAACACAAGTGCGAAAAGTGGTTTTTCAACACTAGCACAAGTGCGAAAAGTGGTTTTTCAACACTATCACAAGTGCAAAAAGTGTTTTTTCCACACTAATACAAGTGCAAAAGTGGTTTCCTGCACCAACACAAGTGCGAAAAGTGGTTTTTCAACACTAACACAAGTGCGAAAATTGGTTTTTCAACACTAACACAAGTGCGAAAAGTGGTTTTTCAACACTATAACAAGTGCAAAAAGTGTTTTTTCCACACTAATACAAGTGCAAAAGTGGTTTCCTGCACCAACACAAGTGCGAAAAGTGGTTTTTCAACACTATCACAAGTGCAAAAAGTGTTTTTTCCAAACTAATACAAGTGCAAAAGTGGTTTCCTGCACCAACACAAGTGCAAAAAGTGGTTTTTCAACAATAACACAAGTGCGAAAAGTGGCTTTTCAACACTATCACAAGTGCAAAAAGTGTTTTTTCCACACTAATACAAGTGCAAAAGTGGTTTCCTGCACCAACACAAGTGCAAAAAGTGGTTTTTCATCACTAACACAAGTGCGAAAAGTGGTTTTTCAACACTAACACAAGTGTGAAAAGTGTTTTTTCCACACTAATACAAGTGCAAAAGTGGTTTCCTGCACCAACACAAGTGCGAAAAGTGGTTTTTCAACACTAACACAAGTGCGAAAAGTGGTTTTTCAACACTAACACAAGTGTGAAAAGTGGTTTTTCAACACTATCACAAGTGCAAAAAGTGTTTTTTCCACACTAATACAAGTGCAAAAGTGGTTTCCTGCACCAACACAAGTGCGAAAAGTGGTTTTTCAACACTAACACAAGTGCGAAAAGTGGTTTTTCAACACTAACACAAGTGCGAAAAGTGGTTTTTCAACACTATCACAAGTGCAAAAAGTGTTTTTTCCACACTAATACAAGTGCAAAAGTGGTTTCCTGCACCAACACAAGAGCGAAAAGTGGTTTTTCAACACTAACACAAGTGCGAAAAGTGGTTTTTCAACAATAACACAAGTGCGAAAAGTGGTTCTTCCACACTAATACAAGTGCAAAAGTGGTTTCCTGCACCAACACAAGTGCGAAAAGTGGTTTTTCAACACTAACACAAGTGCCAAAAGTGGTTTTTCAACACTAACACAAGTGCGAAAAGTGGTTTTTCAACACTAACACAAGTGCGAAAAGTGGTTTTTCAACACTATCACAAGTGCAAAAAGTGTTTTTTCCACACTAATACAAGTGCAAAAGTGGTTTCCTGCACCAACACAAGTGCGAAAAGTGGTTTTTCAACAATAACACTAGTGCGAAAAGTGGTTTTTCACCACTAACACAAGTGTGAAAAGTGGTTTTTCAACACTATCACAAGTGCAAAAAGTGTTTTTTCCACACTAATACAAGTGCAAAAGTGGTTTCCTGCACCAACACAAGTGCGAAAAGTGGTTTTTCAACACTAACACAAGTGCGAAAAGTGGTTTTTCAAAACTAACACAAGTGCGAAAAGTGGTTTTTCCACACTAATACAAGGGCAAAAGTGGTTTCCTGCACCAACACAAGTGCGAAAAGTGGTTTTTCAACACTAACACAAGTGCAAAAAGTGGTTTTTCAACACTAACACAAGTGTGAAAAGTGTTTTTTCCACACTAATACAAGTGCAAAAGTGGTTTCCTGCACCAACACAAGTGCGAAAAGTGGTTTTTCAACACTAACACAAGTGCAAAAAGTGGTTTTTCAACACTAACACAAGTGTGAAAAGTGTTTTTTCCACACTAATACAAGTGCAAAAGTGGTTTCCTGCACCAACACAAGTGCGAAAAGTGGTTTTTCAACACTAACACAAGTGCGAAAAGTGTTTTTTCCACACTAATACAAGTGCAAAAGTGGTTTCCTGCACCAACACAAGTGCGAAAAGTGGTTTTTCAACACTAACACAAGTGCAAAAAGTGGTTTTTCAACACTAACACAAGTGTGAAAAGTGTTTTTTCCACACTAATACAAGTGCAAAAGTGGTTTCCTGCACCAACACAAGTGCGAAAAGTGGTTTTTCAACACTAACACAAGTGCAAAAAGTGTTTTTTCCACACTAATACAAGTGCAAAAGTGGTTTCCTGCACCAACATAAGTGCGAAAAGTGGTTTTTCAACACTAACACAAGTGCGAAAAGTGGTTTTTCAACACTAACACAAGTGCGAAAAGTGGTTTTTCCAAACTAATACAAGTGCAAAAGTGGTTTCCTGCACCAACACAAGTGCGAAAAGTGGTTTTTCAACACTAACACAAGTGCGAAAAGTGGTTTTTCAACACTATCACAAGTGCAAAAAGTGGTTTTTCAACACTATCTCAAGTGCAAAAAGTGTTTTTTCCACACTAATACAAGTGCAAAAGTGGTTTCCTGCACCAACACAAGTGCGAAAAGTGGTTTTTCAAAACTAACACAAGTGCGAAAAGTTGTTTTTCAACACTAACACAAGTGCAAAAAGTGGTTTTTCAACACCATCTCAAGTGCAAAAAGTGTTTTTTCCACACTAATACAAGTGCAAAAGTGGTTTCCTGCACCAACGCAAGTGCGAAAAGTGGTTTTTCAACACTAACACAAGTGCGAAAAGTGGTTTTTCAACACTAACACATGTGCGAAAAGTGGTTTTTCCACACTAATACAAGTGCAAAAAGTGTTTTTTCCACACTAATACAAGTGCAAAAGTGGTTTCCTGCACCAACACAAGTGCGAAAAGTGGTTTTTCAACACTAACACAAGTGCGAAAAGTGGTTTTTCAAAACTAACACAAGTGCGAAAAGTGGTTTTTCCACACTAATACAAGGGCAAAAGTGGTTTCCTGCACCAACACAAGTGCGAAAAGTGGTTTTTCAACACTAACACAAGTGCGAAAAGTGGTTTTTCAACACTATCACAAGTGCAAAAAGTGTTTTTTCCACACTAATACAAGTGCAAAAGTGGTTTCCTGCACCAACACAAGTGCGAAAAGTGGTTTTTCAACACTAACACAAGTGCGAAAAGTGGTTTTTCAAAACTAACACAAGTGCGAAAAGTGGTTTTTCCACACTAATACAAGGGCAAAAGTGGTTTCCTGCACCAACACAAGTGCGAAAAGTGGTTTTTCAACACTAACACAAGTGCAAAAAGTGGTTTTTCAACACTAACACAAGTGTGAAAAGTGTTTTTTCCACACTAATACAAGTGCAAAAGTGGTTTCCTGCACCAACACAAGTGCGAAAAGTGGTTTTTCAACACTAACACAAGTGCAAAAAGTGGTTTTTCAACACTAACACAAGTGTGAAAAGTGTTTTTTCCACACTAATACAAGTGCAAAAGTGGTTTCCTGCACCAACACAAGTGCGAAAAGTGGTTTTTCAACACTAACACAAGTGCGAAAAGTGGTTTTTCAACACTATCACAAGTGCAAAAAGTGTTTTTTCCACACTAATACAAGTGCAAAAGTGGTTTCCTGCACCAACATAAGTGCGAAAAGTGGTTTTTCAACACTAACACAAGTGCGAAAAGTGGTTTTTCAACACTAACACAAGTGCGAAAAGTGGTTTTTCCAAACTAATACAAGTGCAAAAGTGGTTTCCTGCACCAACACAAGTGCGAAAAGTGGTTTTTCAACACTAACACAAGTGCGAAAAGTGGTTTTTCAACACTATCACAAGTGCAAAAAGTGGTTTTTCAACACTATCTCAAGTGCAAAAAGTGTTTTTTCCACACTAATACAAGTGCAAAAGTGGTTTCCTGCACCAACACAAGTGCGAAAAGTGGTTTTTCAAAACTAACACAAGTGCGAAAAGTTGTTTTTCAACACTAACACAAGTGCAAAAAGTGGTTTTTCAACACTATCTCAAGTGCAAAAAGTGTTTTTTCCACACTAATACAAGTGCAAAAGTGGTTTCCTGCACCAACGCAAGTGCGAAAAGTGGTTTTTCAACACTAACACAAGTGCGAAAAGTGGTTTTTCAACACTAACACATGTGCGAAAAGTGGTTTTTCCACACTAATACAAGTGCAAAAAGTGTTTTTTCCACACTAATACAAGTGCAAAAGTGGTTTCCTGCACCAACACAAGTGCGAAAAGTGGTTTTTCAACACTAACACAAGTGCGAAAAGTGGTTTTTCAAAACTAACACAAGTGCGAAAAGTGGTTTTTCCACACTAATACAAGGGCAAAAGTGGTTTCCTGCACCAACACAAGTGCGAAAAGTGGTTTTTCAACACTAACACAAGTGCGAAAAGTGGTTTTTCAACACTATCACAAGTGCAAAAAGTGTTTTTTCCACACTAATACAAGTGCAAAAGTGGTTTCCTGCACCAACACAAGTGCGAAAAGTGGTTTTTCAACACTAACACAAGTGCGAAAAGTGGTTTTTCAACACTATCACAAGTGCAAAAAGTGTTTTTTCCACACTAATACAAGTGCAAAAGTGGTTTCCTGCACCAACACAATTGCGAAAAGTGGTTTTTCAACACTAACACAAGTGCGAAAAGTGGTTTTTCAACACTAACGCAAGTGCGAAAAGTGGTTTTTCAACACTAACACAAGTGCGAAAAGTGTTTTTTCCACACTAATACAAGTGCAAAAGTGGTTTCCTGCACCAACACAAGTGCGAAAAGTGGTTTTTCAACACTAACACAAGTGCGAAAAGTGGTTTTTCAACACTAACACAAGTGCAAAAAGTGGTTTTTCAACACTATCACAAGTGCAAAAAGTGTTTTTTCCACACTAATACAAGTGCAAAAGTGGTTTCCTGCACCAACACAAGTGCGAAAAGTGGTTTTTCAACACTAACACAAGTGCGAAAAGTGGTTTTTCAACACTACCACAAGTGCAAAAAGTGTTTTTGCCACACTAATACAAGTGCAAAAGTGGTTTCCTGCACCAACACAAGTGCAAAAAGTGGTTTTTCAACACTAACACAACTGCGAAAAGTGGTTTTTCAACACTAACACAAGTGCCAAAAGTGGTTTTGCCACACTAATACACGTGCAAAAGTGGTTTCCTGCACCAACACAAGTGCGAAAAGTGGTTTTTCAACACTAACACAAGTGCGAAAAGTGGTTTTTCAACACTATCACAAGTGCAAAAAGTGTTTTTTCCACACTAATACAAGTGCAAAAGTGGTTTCCTGCACCAACACAAGTGCGAAAAGTGGTTTTTCAACACTAACACAAGTGCGAAAAGTGGTTTTTCAACACTATCACAAGTGCAAAAAGTGTTTTTTCCACACTAATACAAGTGCAAATGTGGTTTCCTGCACCAACACAATTGCGAAAAGTGGTTTTTCAACACTAACACAAGTGCGAAAAGTGGTTTTTCAACACTAACGCAAGTGCGAAAAGTGGTTTTTCAACACTAACACAAGTGCGAAACGTGTTTTTTCCACACTAATACAAGTGCAAAAGTGGTTTTCTGCACCAACACAAGTGCGAAAAGTGGTTTTTCAACACTAACACAAGTGCGAAAAGTGGTTTTTCAACACTAACACAAGTGCGAAAAGTGGTTTTTCAACACTATCACAAGTGCAAAAAGTGTTTTTCCACACTAATACAAGTGCAAAAGTGGTTTCCTGCACCAACACAAGTGCGAAAAGTGGTTTTTCAACACTAACACAAGTGCGAAAAGTGGTTTTTCAACACTAACACAAGTGCGAAAAGTGGTTTTTCAACACTACCACAAGTGCAAAAAGTGTTTTTGCCACACTAATACAAGTGCAAAAGTGGTTTCCTGCACCAACACAAGTGCGAAAAGTGGTTTTTCAACACTAACACAAGTGCGAAAAGTGGTTTTTCAAGACTAACACAAGTGCAAAAAGTGGTTTTCCACACTAATACACGTGCAAAAGTGGTTTCCTGCACCAACACAAGTGCGAAAAGTGGTTTTTCAAAACTAACACAAGTGCGAAATGTTGTTTTTCAACACTAACACAAGTGCGAAAAGTGGTTTTTCAACACTAACACAAGTGCGAAAAGTGGTTTATCCACACTAATACAAGTGCAAAAGTGGTTTCCTGCACCAACACAAGTGCGAAAAGTGGTTTTTCAACACTAACACAAGTGCGAAAATTGGTTTTTCAACACTAACACAAGTGCGAAAAGTGGTTTTTCAACACTATAACAAGTGCAAAAAGTGTTTTTTCCACACTAATACAAGTGCAAAAGTGGTTTCCTGCACCAACACAAGTGCGAAAAGTGGTTTTTCAACACTATCACAAGTGCAAAAAGTGTTTTTTCCAAACTAATACAAGTGCAAAAGTGGTTTCCTGCACCAACACAAGTGCAAAAAGTGGTTTTTCAACAATAACACAAGTGCGAAAAGTGGCTTTTCAACACTATCACAAGTGCAAAAAGTGTTTTTTCCACACTAATACAAGTGCAAAAGTGGTTTCCTGCACCAACACAAGTGCAAAAAGTGGTTTTTCATCACTAACACAAGTGCGAAAAGTGGTTTTTCAACACTAACACAAGTGTGAAAAGTGTTTTTTCCACACTAATACAAGTGCAAAAGTGGTTTCCTGCACCAACACAAGTGCGAAAAGTGGTTTTTCAACACTAACACAAGTGCGAAAAGTGGTTTTTCAACACTAACACAAGTGTGAAAAGTGGTTTTTCAACACTATCACAAGTGCAAAAAGTGTTTTTTCCACGCTAATACAAGTGCAAAAGTGGTTTCCTGCACCAACACAAGTGCGAAAAGTGGTTTTTCAACACTAACACAAGTGCGAAAAGTGGTTTTTCAACACTAACACAAGTGCGAAAAGTGGTTTTTCAACACTATCACAAGTGCAAAAAGTGTTTTTTCCACACTAATACAAGTGCAAAAGTGGTTTCCTGCACCAACACAAGAGCGAAAAGTGGTTTTTCAACACTAACACAAGTGCGAAAAGTGGTTTTTCAACAATAACACAAGTGCGAAAAGTGGTTCTTCCACACTAATACAAGTGCAAAAGTGGTTTCCTGCACCAACACAAGTGCGAAAAGTGGTTTTTCAACACTAACACAAGTGCCAAAAGTGGTTTTTCAACACTAACACAAGTGCGAAAAGTGGTTTTTCAACACTAACACAAGTGCGAAAAGTGGTTTTTCAACACTATCACAAGTGCAAAAAGTGTTTTTTCCACACTAATACAAGTGCAAAAGTGGTTTCCTGCACCAACACAAGTGCGAAAAGTGGTTTTTCAACAATAACACTAGTGCGAAAAGTGGTTTTTCACCACTAACACAAGTGTGAAAAGTGGTTTTTCAACACTATCACAAGTGCAAAAAGTGTTTTTTCCACACTAATACAAGTGCAAAAGTGGTTTCCTGCACCAACACAAGTGCGAAAAGTGGTTTTTCAACACTAACACAAGTGCGAAAAGTGGTTTTTCAAAACTAACACAAGTGCGAAAAGTGGTTTTTCCACACTAATACAAGGGCAAAAGTGGTTTCCTGCACCAACACAAGTGCGAAAAGTGGTTTTTCAACACTAACACAAGTGCAAAAAGTGGTTTTTCAACACTAACACAAGTGTGAAAAGTGTTTTTTCCACACTAATACAAGTGCAAAAGTGGTTTCCTGCACCAACACAAGTGCGAAAAGTGGTTTTTCAACACTAACACAAGTGCAAAAAGTGGTTTTTCAACACTAACACAAGTGCGAAAAGTGTTTTTTCCACACTAATACAAGTGCAAAAGTGGTTTCCTGCACCAACACAAGTGCGAAAAGTGGTTTTTCAACACTAACACAAGTGCGAAAAGTGGTTTTTCAACACTATCACAAGTGCAAAAAGTGTTTTTTCCACACTAATACAAGTGCAAAAGTGGTTTCCTGCACCAACATAAGTGCGAAAAGTGGTTTTTCAACACTAACACAAGTGCGAAAAGTGGTTTTCAACACTAACACAAGTGCGAAAAGTGGTTTTTCCAAACTAATACAAGTGCAAAAGTGGTTTCCTGCACCAACACAAGTGCGAAAAGTGGTTTTTCAACACTAACACAAGTGCGAAAAGTGGTTTTTCAACACTATCACAAGTGCAAAAAGTGGTTTTTCAACACTATCTCAAGTGCAAAAAGTGTTTTTTCCACACTAATACAAGTGCAAAAGTGGTTTCCTGCACCAACACAAGTGCGAAAAGTGGTTTTTCAAAACTAACACAAGTGCGAAAAGTTGTTTTTCAACACTAACACAAGTGCAAAAAGTGGTTTTTCAACACTATCTCAAGTGCAAAAAGTGTTTTTTCCACACTAATACAAGTGCAAAAGTGGTTTCCTGCACCAACGCAAGTGCGAAAAGTGGTTTTTCAACACTAACACAAGTGCGAAAAGTGGTTTTTCAACACTAACACATGTGCGAAAAGTGGTTTTTCCACACTAATACAAGTGCAAAAAGTGTTTTTTCCACACTAATACAAGTGCAAAAGTGGTTTCCTGCACCAACACAAGTGCGAAAAGTGGTTTTTCAACACTAACACAAGTGCGAAAAGTGGTTTTTCAAAACTAACACAAGTGCGAAAAGTGGTTTTTCCACACTAATACAAGGGCAAAAGTGGTTTCCTGCACCAACACAAGTGCGAAAAGTGGTTTTTCAACACTAACACAAGTGCGAAAAGTGGTTTTTCAACACTATCACAAGTGCAAAAAGTGTTTTTTCCACACTAATACAAGTGCAAAAGTGGTTTCCTGCACCAACACAAGTGCGAAAAGTGGTTTTTCAACACTAACACAAGTGCGAAAAGTGGTTTTTCAACACTATCACAAGTGCAAAAAGTGTTTTTTCCACACTAATACAAGTGCAAAAGTGGTTTCCTGCACCAACACAATTGCGAAAAGTGGTTTTTCAACACTAACACAAGTGCGAAAAGTGGTTTTTCAACACTAACGCAAGTGCGAAAAGTGGTTTTTCAACACTAACACAAGTGCGAAAAGTGTTTTTTCCACACTAATACAAGTGCAAAAGTGGTTTCCTGCACCAACACAAGTGCGAAAAGTGGTTTTTCAACACTAACACAAGTGCGAAAAGTGGTTTTTCAACACTAACACAAGTGCAAAAAGTGGTTTTTCAACACTATCACAAGTGCAAAAAGTGTTTTTTCCACACTAATACAAGTGCAAAAGTGGTTTCCTGCACCAACACAAGTGCGAAAAGTGGTTTTTCAACACTAACACAAGTGCGAAAAGTGGTTTTTCAACACTACCACAAGTGCAAAAAGTGTTTTTGCCACACTAATACAAGTGCAAAAGTGGTTTCCTGCACCAACACAAGTGCAAAAAGTGGTTTTTCAACACTAACACAACTGCGAAAAGTGGTTTTTCAACACTAACACAAGTGCCAAAAGTGGTTTTGCCACACTAATACACGTGCAAAAGTGGTTTCCTGCACCAACACAAGTGCGAAAAGTGGTTTTTCAACACTAACACAAGTGCGAAAAGTGGTTTTTCAACACTATCACAAGTGCAAAAAGTGTTTTTTCCACACTAATACAAGTGCAAAAGTGGTTTCCTGCACCAACACAAGTGCGAAAAGTGGTTTTTCAACACTAACACAAGTGCGAAAAGTGGTTTTTCAACACTATCACAAGTGCAAAAAGTGTTTTTTCCACACTAATACAAGTGCAAATGTGGTTTCCTGCACCAACACAATTGCGAAAAGTGGTTTTTCAACACTAACACAAGTGCGAAAAGTGGTTTTTCAACACTAACGCAAGTGCGAAAAGTGGTTTTTCAACACTAACACAAGTGCGAAACGTGTTTTTTCCACACTAATACAAGTGCAAAAGTGGTTTTCTGCACCAACACAAGTGCGAAAAGTGGTTTTTCAACACTAACACAAGTGCGAAAAGTGGTTTTTCAACACTAACACAAGTGCGAAAAGTGGTTTTTCAACACTATCACAAGTGCAAAAAGTGTTTTTCCACACTAATACAAGTGCAAAAGTGGTTTCCTGCACCAACACAAGTGCGAAAAGTGGTTTTTCAACACTAACACAAGTGCGAAAAGTGGTTTTTCAACACTAACACAAGTGCGAAAAGTGGTTTTTCAACACTACCACAAGTGCAAAAAGTGTTTTTGCCACACTAATACAAGTGCAAAAGTGGTTTCCTGCACCAACACAAGTGCGAAAAGTGGTTTTTCAACACTAACACAAGTGCGAAAAGTGGTTTTTCAAGACTAACACAAGTGCAAAAAGTGGTTTTCCACACTAATACACGTGCAAAAGTGGTTTCCTGCACCAACACAAGTGCGAAAAGTGGTTTTTCAAAACTAACACAAGTGCGAAATGTTGTTTTTCAACACTAACACAAGTGCGAAAAGTGGTTTTTCAACACTAACACAAGTGCGAAAAGTGGTTTATCCACACTAATACACGTGCAAAAGTGGTTTCCTGCACCAACACAAGTGCGAAAAGTGGTTTTTCAAAACTAACACAAGTGCGAAAAGTTGTTTTTCAACACTAACACAAGTGCGAAAAGTGGTTTTTCAACACTATCTCAAGTGCAAAAAGTGTTTTTTCCACACTAATACAAGTGCAAAAGTGGTTTCCTGCACCAACACAAGTGCAAAAAGTGGTTTTTCAACACTAACACAAGTGCGAAAAGTGGTTTTTCAACACTAGCACAAGTGCGAAAAGTGGTTTTTCAACACTATCACAAGTGCAAAAAGTGTTTTTTCCACACTAATACAAGTGCAAAAGTGGTTTCCTGCACCAACACAAGTGCGAAAAGTGGTTTTTCAACACTAACACAAGTGCGAAAATTGGTTTTTCAACACTAACACAAGTGCGAAAAGTGGTTTTTCAACACTATAACAAGTGCAAAAAGTGTTTTTTCCACACTAATACAAGTGCAAAAGTGGTTTCCTGCACCAACACAAGTGCGAAAAGTGGTTTTTCAACACTATCACAAGTGCAAAAAGTGTTTTTTCCACACTAATACAAGTGCAAAAGTGGTTTCCTGCACCAACACAAGTGCAAAAAGTGGTTTTTCAACAATAACACAAGTGCGAAAAGTGGCTTTTCAACACTATCACAAGTGCAAAAAGTGTTTTTTCCACACTAATACAAGTGCAAAAGTGGTTTCCTGCACCAACACAAGTGCGAAAAGTGGTTTTTCATCACTAACACAAGTGCGAAAAGTGGTTTTTCAACACTAACACAAGTGTGAAAAGTGTTTTTTCCACACTAATACAAGTGCAAAAGTGGTTTCCTGCACCAACACAAGTGCGAAAAGTGGTTTTTCAACACTAACACAAGTGCGAAAAGTGGTTTTTCAACACTAACACAAGTGTGAAAAGTGGTTTTTCAACACTATCACAAGTGCAAAAAGTGTTTTTTCCACACTAATACAAGTGCAAAAGTGGTTTCCTGCACCAACACAAGTGCGAAAAGTGGTTTTTCAACACTAACACAAGTGCGAAAAGTGGTTTTTCAACACTAACACAAGTGCGAAAAGTGGTTTTTCAACACTATCACAAGTGCAAAAAGTGTTTTTTCCACACTAATACAAGTGCAAAAGTGGTTTCCTGCACCAACACAAGAGCGAAAAGTGGTTTTTCAACACTAACACAAGTGCGAAAAGTGGTTTTTCAACAATAACACAAGTGCGAAAAGTGGTTCTTCCACACTAATACAAGTGCAAAAGTGGTTTCCTGCACCAACACAAGTGTGAAAAGTGGTTTTTCAACACTAACACAAGTGCCAAAAGTGGTTTTTCAACACTAACACAAGTGCGAAAAGTGGTTTTTCAACACTAACACAAGTGCGAAAAGTGGTTTTTCAACACTATCACAAGTGCAAAAAGTGTTTTTTCCACACTAATACAAGTGCCAATGTGGTTTCCTGCACCAACACAAGTGCGAAAAGTGGTTTTTCAACAATAACACTAGTGCGAAAAGTGGTTTTTCAACACTAACACAAGTGTGAAAAGTGGTTTTTCAACACTATCACAAGTGCAAAAAGTGTTTTTTCCACACTAATACAAGTGCAAAAGTGGTTTCCTGCACCAACACAAGTGCGAAAAGTGGTTTTTCAACACTAACACAAGTGCGAAAAGTGGTTTTTCAAAACTAACACAAGTGTGAAAAGTGGTTTTTCCACACTAATACAAGGGCAAAAGTGGTTTCCTGCACCAACACAAGTGCGAAAAGTGGTTTTTCAACACTAACACAAGTGCGAAAAGTGGTTTTTCAACACTATCACAAGTGCAAAAAGTGTTTTTTCCACACTAATACAAGTGCAAAAGTGGTTTCCTGCACCAACACAAGTGCGAAAAGTGGTTTTTCAACACTAACACAAGTGCGAAAAGTGGTTTTTCAACACTATCACAAGTGCAAAAAGTGTTTTTTCCACACTAATACAAGTGCAAAAGTGGTTTCCTGCACCAACACAATTGCGAAAAGTGGTTTTTCAACACTAACACAAGTGCGAAAAGTGGTTTTTCAACACTAACGCAAGTGCGAAAAGTGGTTTTTCAACACTAACACAAGTGCGAAAAGTGTTTTTTCCACACTAATACAAGTGCAAAAGTGGTTTCCTGCACCAACACAAGTGCGAAAAGTGGTTTTTCAACACTAACACAAGTGCGAAAAGTGGTTTTTCAAAACTAACACAAGTGCGAAAAGTGGTTTTTCCACACTAATACAAGGGCAAAAGTGGTTTCCTGCACCAACACAAGTGCGAAAAGTGGTTTTTCAACACTAACACAAGTGCGAAAAGTGGTTTTTCAACACTATCACAAGTGCAAAAAGTGTTTTTTCCACACTAATACAAGTGCAAAAGTGGTTTCCTGCACCAACACAAGTGCGAAAAGTGGTTTTTCAACACTAACACAAGTGCGAAAAGTGGTTTTTCAACACTATCACAAGTGCAAAAAGTGTTTTTTCCACACTAATACAAGTGCAAAAGTGGTTTCCTGCACCAACACAATTGCGAAAAGTGGTTTTTCAACACTAACACAAGTGCGAAAAGTGGTTTTTCAACACTAACGCAAGTGCGAAAAGTGGTTTTTCAACACTAACACAAGTGCGAAAAGTGTTTTTTCCACACTAATACAAGTGCAAAAGTGGTTTCCTGCACCAACACAAGTGCGAAAAGTGGTTTTTCAACACTAACACAAGTGCGAAAAGTGGTTTTTCAACACTAACACAAGTGCGAAAAGTGGTTTTTCAACACTATCACAAGTGCAAAAAGTGTTTTTTCCACACTAATACAAGTGCAAAAGTGGTTTCCTGCACCAACACAAGTGCGAAAAGTGGTTTTTCAACACTAACACAAGTGCGAAAAGTGGTTTTTCAACACTACCACAAGTGCAAAAAGTGTTTTTGCCACTCTAATACAAGTGCAAAAGTGGTTTCCTGCACCAACACAAGTGCGAAAAGTGGTTTTTCAACACTAACACAACTGCGAAAAGTGGTTTTTCAACACTAACACAAGTGCCAAAAGTGGTTTTTCAACACTATCACAAGTGCAAAAAGTGTTTTTTCCACACTAATACAAGTGCAAAAGTGGTTTCCTGCACCAACACAAGTGCGAAAAGTGGTTTTTCAACACTAACACAAGTGCGAAAAGTGGTTTTTCAAAACTAACACAAGTGCGAAAAGTGGTTTTTCCACACTAATACAAGGGCAAAAGTGGTTTCCTGCACCAACACAAGTGCGAAAAGTGGTTTTTCAACACTAACACAAGTGCGAAAAGTGGTTTTTCAACACTATCACAAGTGCAAAAAGTGTTTTTTCCACACTAATACAAGTGCAAAAGTGGTTTCCTGCACCAACACAAGTGCGAAAAGTGGTTTTTCAACACTAACACAAGTGCGAAAAGTGGTTTTTCAACACTATCACAAGTGCAAAAAGTGTTTTTTCCACACTAATACAAGTGCAAAAGTGGTTTCCTGCACCAACACAATTGCGAAAAGTGGTTTTTCAACACTAACACAAGTGCGAAAAGTGGTTTTTCAACACTAACGCAAGTGCGAAAAGTGGTTTTTCAACACTAACACAAGTGCGAAAAGTGTTTTTTCCACACTAATACAAGTGCAAAAGTGGTTTCCTGCACCAACACAAGTGCGAAAAGTGGTTTTTCAACACTAACACAAGTGCGAAAAGTGGTTTTTCAAAACTAACACAAGTGCGAAAAGTGGTTTTTCCACACTAATACAAGGGCAAAAGTGGTTTCCTGCACCAACACAAGTGCGAAAAGTGGTTTTTCAACACTAACACAAGTGCGAAAAGTGGTTTTTCAACACTATCACAAGTGCAAAAAGTGTTTTTTCCACACTAATACAAGTGCAAAAGTGGTTTCCTGCACCAACACAAGTGCGAAAAGTGGTTTTTCAACACTAACACAAGTGCGAAAAGTGGTTTTTCAACACTATCACAAGTGCAAAAAGTGTTTTTTCCACACTAATACAAGTGCAAAAGTGGTTTCCTGCACCAACACAATTGCGAAAAGTGGTTTTTCAACACTAACACAAGTGCGAAAAGTGGTTTTTCAACACTAACGCAAGTGCGAAAAGTGGTTTTTCAACACTAACACAAGTGCGAAAAGTGTTTTTTCCACACTAATACAAGTGCAAAAGTGGTTTCCTGCACCAACACAAGTGCGAAAAGTGGTTTTTCAACACTAACACAAGTGCGAAAAGTGGTTTTTCAACACTAACACAAGTGCGAAAAGTGGTTTTTCAACACTATCACAAGTGCAAAAAGTGTTTTTTCCACACTAATACAAGTGCAAAAGTGGTTTCCTGCACCAACACAAGTGCGAAAAGTGGTTTTTCAACACTAACACAAGTGCGAAAAGTGGTTTTTCAACACTACCACAAGTGCAAAAAGTGTTTTTGCCACTCTAATACAAGTGCAAAAGTGGTTTCCTGCACCAACACAAGTGCGAAAAGTGGTTTTTCAACACTAACACAACTGCGAAAAGTGGTTTTTCAACACTAACACAAGTGCCAAAAGTGGTTTTTCCACACTAATACACGTGCAAAAGTGGTTTCCTGCACCAACACAAGTGCGAAAAGTGGTTTTTCAACACTAACACAAGTGCGAAAAGTGGTTTTTCAACACTATCACAAGTGCAAAAAGTGTTTTTTCCACACTAATACAAGTGCAAAAGTGGTTTCCTGCACCAACACAAGTGCGAAAAGTGGTTTTTCAACACTAACACAAGTGCGAAAAGTGGTTTTTCAACACTATCACAAGTGCAAAAAGTGTTTTTTCCACACTAATACAAGTGCAAATGTGGTTTCCTGCACCAACACAATTGCGAAAAGTGGTTTTTCAACACTAACACAAGTGCGAAAAGTGGTTTTTCAACACTAACGCAAGTGCGAAAAGTGGTTTTTCAACACTAACACAAGTGCGAAAAGTGTTTTTCCACACTAATACAAGTGCAAAAGTGGTTTTCTGCACCAACACAAGTGCGAAAAGTGGTTTTTCAACACTAACACAAGTGCGAAAAGTGGTTTTTCAACACTAACACAAGTGCGAAAAGTGGTTTTTCAACACTATCACAAGTGCAAAAAGTGTTTTTTCCACACTAATACAAGTGCAAAAGTGGTTTCCTGCACCAACACAAGTGCGAAAAGTGGTTTTTCAACACTAACACAAGTGCGAAAAGTGGTTTTTCAACACTAACACAAGTGCGAAAAGTGGTTTTTCAACACTACCACAAGTGCAAAAAGTGTTTTTGCCACACTAATACAAGTGCAAAAGTGGTTTCCTGCACCAACACAAGTGCGAAAAGTGGTTTTTCAACACTAACACAAGTGCGAAAAGTGGTTTTTCAAGACTAACACAAGTGCAAAAAGTGGTTTTTCCACACTAATACACGTGCAAAAGTGGTTTCCTGCACCAACACAAGTGCGAAAAGTGGTTTTTCAAAACTAACACAAGTGCGAAATGTTGTTTTTCAACACTAACACAAGTGCGAAAAGTGGTTTTTCAACACTAACACAAGTGCGAAAAGTGGTTTTTCCACACTAATACACGTGCAAAAGTGGTTTCCTGCACCAACACAAGTGCGAAAAGTGGTTTTTCAAAACTAACACAAGTGCGAAAAGTTGTTTTTCAACACTAACACAAGTGCGAAAAGTGGTTTTTCAACACTATCTCAAGTGCAAAAAGTGTTTTTTCCACACTAATACAAGTGCAAAAGTGGTTTCCTGCACCAACACAAGTGCAAAAAGTGGTTTTTCAACACTAACACAAGTGCGAAAAGTGGTTTTTCAACACTAGCACAAGTGCGAAAAGTGGTTTTTCAACACTATCACAAGTGCAAAAAGTGTTTTTTCCACACTAATACAAGTGCAAAAGTGGTTTCCTGCACCAACACAAGTGCGAAAAGTGGTTTTTCAACACTAACACAAGTGCGAAAATTGGTTTTTCAACACTAACACAAGTGCGAAAAGTGGTTTTTCAACACTATAACAAGTGCAAAAAGTGTTTTTTCCACACTAATACAAGTGCAAAAGTGGTTTCCTGCACCAACACAAGTGCGAAAAGTGGTTTTTCAACACTATCACAAGTGCAAAAAGTGTTTTTTCCAAACTAATACAAGTGCAAAAGTGGTTTCCTGCACCAACACAAGTGCAAAAAGTGGTTTTTCAACAATAACACAAGTGCGAAAAGTGGCTTTTCAACACTATCACAAGTGCAAAAAGTGTTTTTTCCACACTAATACAAGTGCAAAAGTGGTTTCCTGCACCAACACAAGTGCAAAAAGTGGTTTTTCATCACTAACACAAGTGCGAAAAGTGGTTTTTCAACACTAACACAAGTGTGAAAAGTGTTTTTTCCACACTAATACAAGTGCAAAAGTGGTTTCCTGCACCAACACAAGTTCGAAAAGTGGTTTTTCAACACTAACACAAGTGCGAAAAGTGGTTTTTCAACACTAACACAAGTGTGAAAAGTGGTTTTTCAACACTATCACAAGTGCAAAAAGTGTTTTTTCCACACTAATACAAGTGCAAAAGTGGTTTCCTGCACCAACACAAGTGCGAAAAGTGGTTTTTCAACACTAACACAAGTGCGAAAAGTGGTTTTTCAACACTAACACAAGTGCGAAAAGTGGTTTTTCAACACTATCACAAGTGCAAAAAGTGTTTTTTCCACACTAATACAAGTGCAAAAGTGGTTTCCTGCACCAACACAAGAGCGAAAAGTGGTTTTTCAACACTAACACAAGTGCGAAAAGTGGTTTTTCAACAATAACACAAGTGCGAAAAGTGGTTCTTCCACACTAATACAAGTGCAAAAGTGGTTTCCTGCACCAACACAAGTGCGAAAAGTGGTTTTTCAACACTAACACAAGTGCCAAAAGTGGTTTTTCAACACTAACACAAGTGCGAAAAGTGGTTTTTCAACACTAACACAAGTGCGAAAAGTGGTTTTTCAACACTATCACAAGTGCAAAAAGTGTTTTTTCCACACTAATACAAGTGCAAAAGTGGTTTCCTGCACCAACACAAGTGCGAAAAGTGGTTTTTCAACAATAACACTAGTGCGAAAAGTGGTTTTTCAACACTAACACAAGTGTGAAAAGTGGTTTTTCAACACTATCACAAGTGCAAAAAGTGTTTTTTCCACACCAATACAAGTGCAAAAGTGGTTTCCTGCACCAACACAAGTGCGAAAAGTGGTTTTTCAACACTAACACAAGTGCGAAAAGTGGTTTTTCAAAACTAACACAAGTGCGAAAAGTGGTTTTTCCACACTAATACAAGGGCAAAAGTGGTTTCCTGCACCAACACAAGTGCGAAAAGTGGTTTTTCAACACTAACACAAGTGCAAAAAGTGGTTTTTCAACACTAACACAAGTGTGAAAAGTGTTTTTTCCACACTAATACAAGTGTAAAAGTGGTTTCCTGCACCAACACAAGTGCGAAAAGTGGTTTTTCAACACTAACACAAGTGCAAAAAGTGGTTTTTCAACACTAACACAAGTGTGAAAAGTGTTTTTTCCACACTAATACAAGTGCAAAAGTGGTTTCCTGCACCAACACAAGTGCGAAAAGTGGTTTTTCAACACTAACACAAGTGCGAAAAGTGGTTTTTCAACACTATCACAAGTGCAAAAAGTGTTTTTTCCACACTAATACAAGTGCAAAAGTGGTTTCCTGCACCAACATAAGTGCGAAAAGTGGTTTTTCAACACTAACACAAGTGCGAAAAGTGGTTTTTCAACACTAACACAAGTGCGAAAAGTGGTTTTTCCACACTAATACAAGTGCAAAAGTGGTTTCCTGCACCAACACAAGTGCGAAAAGTGGTTTTTCAACACTAACACAAGTGCGAAAAGTGGTTTTTCAACACTATCACAAGTGCAAAAAGTGGTTTTTCAACACTATCTCAAGTGCAAAAAGTGTTTTTTCCACACTAATACAAGTGCAAAAGTGGTTTCCTGCACCAACACAAGTGCGAAAAGTGGTTTTTCAAAACTAACACAAGTGCGAAAAGTTGTTTTTCAACACTAACACAAGTGCAAAAAGTGGTTTTTCAACACTATCTCAAGTGCAAAAAGTGTTTTTTCCACACTAATACAAGTGCAAAAGTGGTTTCCTGCACCAACGCAAGTGCGAAAAGTGGTTTTTCAACACTAACACAAGTGCGAAAAGTGGTTTTTCAACACTAACACATGTGCGAAAAGTGGTTTTTCCACACTAATACAAGTGCAAAAAGTGTTTTTTACACACTAATACAAGTGCAAAAGTGGTTTCCTGCACCAACACAAGTGCGAAAAGTGGTTTTTCAACACTAACACAAGTGCGAAAAGTGGTTTTTCAAAACTAACACAAGTGCGAAAAGTGGTTTTTCAACACTAACACAAGTGCGAAAAGTGGTTTTTCAAGACTAACACAAGTGCAAAAAGTGGTTTTCCACACTAATACACGTGCAAAAGTGGTTTCCTGCACCAACACAAGTGCGAAAAGTGGTTTTTCAAAACTAACACAAGTGCGAAATGTTGTTTTTCAACACTAACACAAGTGCGAAAAGTGGTTTTTCAACACTAACACAAGTGCGAAAAGTGGTTTTTCCACACTAATACACGTGCAAAAGTGGTTTCCTGCACCAACACAAGTGCGAAAAGTGGTTTTTCAAAACTAACACAAGTGCGAAAAGTTGTTTTTCAACACTAACACAAGTGCGAAAAGTGGTTTTTCAACACTATCTCAAGTGCAAAAAGTGTTTTTTCCACACTAATACAAGTGCAAAAGTGGTTTCCTGCACCAACACAAGTGCAAAAAGTGGTTTTTCAACACTAACACAAGTGCGAAAAGTGGTTTTTCAACACTAGCACAAGTGCGAAAAGTGGTTTTTCAACACTATCACAAGTGCAAAAAGTGTTTTTTCCACACTAATACAAGTGCAAAAGTGGTTTCCTGCACCAACACAAGTGCGAAAAGTGGTTTTTCAACACTAACACAAGTGCGAAAATTGGTTTTTCAACACTAACACAAGTGCGAAAAGTGGTTTTTCAACACTATAACAAGTGCAAAAAGTGTTTTTTCCACACTAATACAAGTGCAAAAGTGGTTTCCTGCACCAACACAAGTGCGAAAAGTGGTTTTTCAACACTATCACAAGTGCAAAAAGTGTTTTTTCCAAACTAATACAAGTGCAAAAGTGGTTTCCTGCACCAACACAAGTGCAAAAAGTGGTTTTTCAACAATAACACAAGTGCGAAAAGTGGCTTTTCAACACTATCACAAGTGCAAAAAGTGTTTTTTCCACACTAATACAAGTGCAAAAGTGGTTTCCTGCACCAACACAAGTGCAAAAAGTGGTTTTTCATCACTAACACAAGTGCGAAAAGTGGTTTTTCAACACTAACACAAGTGTGAAAAGTGTTTTTTCCACACTAATACAAGTGCAAAAGTGGTTTCCTGCACCAACACAAGTTCGAAAAGTGGTTTTTCAACACTAACACAAGTGCGAAAAGTGGTTTTTCAACACTAACACAAGTGTGAAAAGTGGTTTTTCAACACTATCACAAGTGCAAAAAGTGTTTTTTCCACACTAATACAAGTGCAAAAGTGGTTTCCTGCACCAACACAAGTGCGAAAAGTGGTTTTTCAACACTAACACAAGTGCGAAAAGTGGTTTTTCAACACTAACACAAGTGCGAAAAGTGGTTTTTCAACACTATCACAAGTGCAAAAAGTGTTTTTTCCACACTAATACAAGTGCAAAAGTGGTTTCCTGCACCAACACAAGAGCGAAAAGTGGTTTTTCAACACTAACACAAGTGCGAAAAGTGGTTTTTCAACAATAACACAAGTGCGAAAAGTGGTTCTTCCACACTAATACAAGTGCAAAAGTGGTTTCCTGCACCAACACAAGTGCGAAAAGTGGTTTTTCAACACTAACACAAGTGCCAAAAGTGGTTTTTCAACACTAACACAAGTGCGAAAAGTGGTTTTTCAACACTAACACAAGTGCGAAAAGTGGTTTTTCAACACTATCACAAGTGCAAAAAGTGTTTTTTCCACACTAATACAAGTGCAAAAGTGGTTTCCTGCACCAACACAAGTGCGAAAAGTGGTTTTTCAACAATAACACTAGTGCGAAAAGTGGTTTTTCAACACTAACACAAGTGTGAAAAGTGGTTTTTCAACACTATCACAAGTGCAAAAAGTGTTTTTTCCACACCAATACAAGTGCAAAAGTGGTTTCCTGCACCAACACAAGTGCGAAAAGTGGTTTTTCAACACTAACACAAGTGCGAAAAGTGGTTTTTCAAAACTAACACAAGTGCGAAAAGTGGTTTTTCCACACTAATACAAGGGCAAAAGTGGTTTCCTGCACCAACACAAGTGCGAAAAGTGGTTTTTCAACACTAACACAAGTGCAAAAAGTGGTTTTTCAACACTAACACAAGTGTGAAAAGTGTTTTTTCCACACTAATACAAGTGTAAAAGTGGTTTCCTGCACCAACACAAGTGCGAAAAGTGGTTTTTCAACACTAACACAAGTGCAAAAAGTGGTTTTTCAACACTAACACAAGTGTGAAAAGTGTTTTTTCCACACTAATACAAGTGCAAAAGTGGTTTCCTGCACCAACACAAGTGCGAAAAGTGGTTTTTCAACACTAACACAAGTGCGAAAAGTGGTTTTTCAACACTATCACAAGTGCAAAAAGTGTTTTTTCCACACTAATACAAGTGCAAAAGTGGTTTCCTGCACCAACATAAGTGCGAAAAGTGGTTTTTCAACACTAACACAAGTGCGAAAAGTGGTTTTTCAACACTAACACAAGTGCGAAAAGTGGTTTTTCCACACTAATACAAGTGCAAAAGTGGTTTCCTGCACCAACACAAGTGCGAAAAGTGGTTTTTCAACACTAACACAAGTGCGAAAAGTGGTTTTTCAACACTATCACAAGTGCAAAAAGTGGTTTTTCAACACTATCTCAAGTGCAAAAAGTGTTTTTTCCACACTAATACAAGTGCAAAAGTGGTTTCCTGCACCAACACAAGTGCGAAAAGTGGTTTTTCAAAACTAACACAAGTGCGAAAAGTTGTTTTTCAACACTAACACAAGTGCAAAAAGTGGTTTTTCAACACTATCTCAAGTGCAAAAAGTGTTTTTTCCACACTAATACAAGTGCAAAAGTGGTTTCCTGCACCAACGCAAGTGCGAAAAGTGGTTTTTCAACACTAACACAAGTGCGAAAAGTGGTTTTTCAACACTAACACATGTGCGAAAAGTGGTTTTTCCACACTAATACAAGTGCAAAAAGTGTTTTTTACACACTAATACAAGTGCAAAAGTGGTTTCCTGCACCAACACAAGTGCGAAAAGTGGTTTTTCAACACTAACACAAGTGCGAAAAGTGGTTTTTCAAAACTAACACAAGTGCGAAAAGTGGTTTTTCAACACTAACACAAGTGCGAAAAGTGGTTTTTCAAGACTAACACAAGTGCAAAAAGTGGTTTTCCACACTAATACACGTGCAAAAGTGGTTTCCTGCACCAACACAAGTGCGAAAAGTGGTTTTTCAAAACTAACACAAGTGCGAAATGTTGTTTTTCAACACTAACACAAGTGCGAAAAGTGGTTTTTCAACACTAACACAAGTGCGAAAAGTGGTTTTTCCACACTAATACACGTGCAAAAGTGGTTTCCTGCACCAACACAAGTGCGAAAAGTGGTTTTTCAAAACTAACACAAGTGCGAAAAGTTGTTTTTCAACACTAACACAAGTGCGAAAAGTGGTTTTTCAACACTATCTCAAGTGCAAAAAGTGTTTTTTCCACACTAATACAAGTGCAAAAGTGGTTTCCTGCACCAACACAAGTGCAAAAAGTGGTTTTTCAACACTAACACAAGTGCGAAAAGTGGTTTTTCAACACTAGCACAGGTGCGAAAAGTGGTTTTTCAACACTATCACAAGTGCAAAAAGTGTTTTTTCCACACTAATACAAGTGCAAAAGTGGTTTCCTGCACCAACACAAGTGCGAAAAGTGGTTTTTCAACACTAACACAAGTGCGAAAATTGGTTTTTCAACACTAACACAAGTGCGAAAAGTGGTTTTTCAACACTATAACAAGTGCAAAAAGTGTTTTTTCCACACTAATACAAGTGCAAAAGTGGTTTCCTGCACCAACACAAGTGTGAAAAGTGGTTTTTCAACACTATCACAAGTGCAAAAAGTGTTTTTTCCACACTAATACAAGTGCAAAAGTGGTTTCCTGCACCAACACAAGTGCAAAAAGTGGTTTTTCAACAATAACACAAGTGCGAAAAGTGGCTTTTCAACACTATCACAAGTGCAAAAAGTGTTTTTTCCACACTAATACAAGTGCAAAAGTGGTTTCCTGCACCAACACAAGTGCGAAAAGTGGTTTTTCATCACTAACACAAGTGCGAAAAGTGGTTTTTCAACACTAACACAAGTGTGAAAAGTGTTTTTTCCACATTAATACAAGTGCAAAAGTGGTTTCCTGCACCAACACAAGTGCGAAAAGTGGTTTTTCAACACTAACACAAGTGCGAAAAGTGGTTTTTCAACACTAACACAAGTGTGAAAAGTGGTTTTTCAACACTATCACAAGTGCAAAAAGTGTTTTTTCCACACTAATACAAGTGCAAAAGTGGTTTCCTGCACCAACACAAGTGCGAAAAGTGGTTTTTCAACACTAACACAAGTGCGAAAAGTGGTTTTTCAACACTATCACAAGTGCAAAAAGTGTTTTTTCCACACTAATACAAGTGCAAAAGTGGTTTCCTGCACCAACACAAGTGCGAAAAGTGGTTTTTCAACACTAACACAAGTGCGAAAAGTGGTTTTTCAACACTATCACAAGTGCAAAAAGTGTTTTTTCCACACTAATACAAGTGCAAAAGTGGTTTCCTGCACCAACACAATTGCGAAAAGTGGTTTTTCAACACTAACACAAGTGCGAAAAGTGGTTTTTCAACACTAACGCAAGTGCGAAAAGTGGTTTTTCAACACTAACACAAGTGCGAAAAGTGTTTTTTCCACACTAATACAAGTGCAAAAGTGGTTTCCTGCACCAACACAAGTGCGAAAAGTGGTTTTTCAACACTAACACAAGTGCGAAAAGTGGTTTTTCAACACTAACACAAGTGCGAAAAGTGGTTTTTCAACACTATCACAAGTGCAAAAAGTGTTTTTTCCACACTAATACAAGTGCAAAAGTGGTTTCCTGCACCAACACAAGTGCGAAAAGTGGTTTTTCAACACTAACACAAGTGCGAAAAGTGGTTTTTCAACACTACCACAAGTGCAAAAAGTGTTTTTGCCACTCTAATACAAGTGCAAAAGTGGTTTCCTGCACCAACACAAGTGCGAAAAGTGGTTTTTCAACACTAACACAACTGCGAAAAGTGGTTTTTCAACACTAACACAAGTGCCAAAAGTGGTTTTTCCACACTAATACACGTGCAAAAGTGGTTTCCTGCACCAACACAAGTGCGAAAAGTGGTTTTTCAACACTAACACAAGTGCGAAAAGTGGTTTTTCAACACTATCACAAGTGCAAAAAGTGTTTTTTCCACACTAATACAAGTGCAAAAGTGGTTTCCTGCACCAACACAAGTGCGAAAAGTGGTTTTTCAACACTAACACAAGTGCGAAAAGTGGTTTTTCAACACTATCATAAGTGCAAAAAGTGTTTTTTCCACACTAATACAAGTGCAAATGTGGTTTCCTGCACCAACACAATTGCGAAAAGTGGTTTTTCAACACTAACACAAGTGCGAAAAGTGGTTTTTCAACACTAACGCAAGTGCGAAAAGTGGTTTTTCAACACTAACACAAGTGCGAAAAGTGTTTTTCCACACTAATACAAGTGCAAAAGTGGTTTTCTGCACCAACACAAGTGCGAAAAGTGGTTTTTCAACACTAACACAAGTGCGAAAAGTGGTTTTTCAACACTAACACAAGTGCGAAAAGTGGTTTTTCAACACTATCACAAGTGCAAAAAGTGTTTTTTCCACACTAATACAAGTGCAAAAGTGGTTTCCTGCACCAACACAAGTGCGAAAAGTGGTTTTTCAACACTAACACAAGTGCGAAAAGTGGTTTTTCAACACTAACACAAGTGCGAAAAGTGGTTTTTCAACACTACCACAAGTGCAAAAAGTGTTTTTGCCACACTAATACAAGTGCAAAAGTGGTTTCCTGCACCAACACAAGTGCGAAAAGTGGTTTTTCAACACTAACACAAGTGCGAAAAGTGGTTTTTCAAGAATAACACAAGTGCAAAAAGTGGTTTTTCCACACTAATACACGTGCAAAAGTGGTTTCCTGCACCAACACAAGTGCGAAAAGTGGTTTTTCAAAACTAACACAAGTGCGAAATGTTGTTTTTCAACACTAACACAAGTGCGAAAAGTGGTTTTTCAACACTAACACAAGTGCGAAAAGTGGTTTTTCCACACTAATACACGTGCAAAAGTGGTTTCCTGCACAAACACAAGTGCGAAAAGTGGTTTTTCAAAACTAACACAAGTGCGAAAAGTTGTTTTTCAACACTAACACAAGTGCGAAAAGTGGTTTTTCAACACTATCTCAAGTGCAAAAAGTGTTTTTTCCACACTAATACAAGTGCAAAAGTGGTTTCCTGCACCAACACAAGTGCAAAAAGTGGTTTTTCAACACTAACACAAGTGCGAAAAGTGGTTTTTCAACACTAGCACAAGTGCGAAAAGTGGTTTTTCAACACTATCACAAGTGCAAAAAGTGTTTTTTCCACACTAATACAAGTGCAAAAGTGGTTTCCTGCACAAACACAAGTGCGAAAAGTGGTTTTTCAACACTAACACAAGTGCGAAAATTGGTTTTTCAACACTAACACAAGTGCGAAAAGTGGTTTTTCAACACTATAACAAGTGCAAAAAGTGTTTTTTCCACACTAATACAAGTGCAAAAGTGGTTTCCTGCACCAACACAAGTGCGAAAAGTGGTTTTTCAACACTATCACAAGTGCAAAAAGTGTTTTTTCCAAACTAATACAAGTGCAAAAGTGGTTTCCTGCACCAACACAAGTGCAAAAAGTGGTTTTTCAACAATAACACAAGTGCGAAAAGTGGCTTTTCAACACTATCACAAGTGCAAAAAGTGTTTTTTCCACACTAATACAAGTGCAAAAGTGGTTTCCTGCACCAACACAAGTGCAAAAAGTGGTTTTTCATCACTAACACAAGTGCGAAAAGTGGTTTTTCAACACTAACACAAGTGTGAAAAGTGTTTTTTCCACACTAATACAAGTGCAAAAGTGGTTTCCTGCACCAACACAAGTTCGAAAAGTGGTTTTTCAACACTAACACAAGTGCGAAAAGTGGTTTTTCAACACTAACACAAGTGTGAAAAGTGGTTTTTCAACACTATCACAAGTGCAAAAAGTGTTTTTTCCACACTAATACAAGTGCAAAAGTGGTTTCCTGCACCAACACAAGTGCGAAAAGTGGTTTTTCAACACTAACACAAGTGCGAAAAGTGGTTTTTCAACACTAACACAAGTGCGAAAAGTGGTTTTTCAACACTATCACAAGTGCAAAAAGTGTTTTTCCCACACTAATACAAGTGCAAAAGTGGTTTCCTGCACCAACACAAGAGCGAAAAGTGGTTTTTCAATACTAACACAAGTGCGAAAAGTGGTTTTTCAACAATAACACAAGTGCGAAAAGTGGTTCTTCCACACTAATACAAGTGCAAAAGTGGTTTCCTGCACCAACACAAGTGCGAAAAGTGGTTTTTCAACACTAACACAAGTGCCAAAAGTGGTTTTTCAACACTAACACAAGTGCGAAAAGTGGTTTTTCAACACTAACACAAGTGCGAAAAGTGGTTTTTCAACACTATCACAAGTGCAAAAAGTGTTTTTTCCACACTAATACAAGTGCAAAAGTGGTTTCCTGCACCAACACAAGTGCGAAAAGTGGTTTTTCAACAATAACACTAGTGCGAAAAGTGGTTTTTCAACACTAACACAAGTGTGAAAAGTGGTTTTTCAACACTATCACAAGTGCAAAAAGTGTTTTTTCCACACTAATACAAGTGCAAAAGTGGTTTCCTGCACCAACACAAGTGCGAAAAGTGGTTTTTCAACACTAACACAAGTGCGAAAAGTGGTTTTTCAAAACTAACACAAGTGCGAAAAGTGGTTTTTCCACACTAATACAAGGGCAAAAGTGGTTTCCTGCACCAACACAAGTGCGAAAAGTGGTTTTTCAACACTAACACAAGTGCAAAAAGTGGTTTTTCAACACTAACACAAGTGTGAAAAGTGTTTTTTCCACACTAATACAAGTGCAAAAGTGGTTTCCTGCACCAACACAAGTGCGAAAAGTGGTTTTTCAACACTAACACAAGTGCAAAAAGTGGTTTTTCAACACTAACACAAGTGTGAAAAGTGTTTTTTCCACACTAATACAAGTGCAAAAGTGGTTTCCTGCACCAACACAAGTGCGAAAAGTGGTTTTTCAACACTAACACAAGTGCGAAAAGTGGTTTTTCAACACTATCACAAGTGCAAAAAGTGTTTTTTCCACACTAATACAAGTGCAAAAGTGGTTTCCTGCACCAACATAAGTGCGAAAAGTGGTTTTTCAACACTAACACAAGTGCGAAAAGTGGTTTTTCAACACTAACACAAGTGCGAAAAGTGGTTTTTCCACACTAATACAAGTGCAAAAGTGGTTTCCTGCACCAACACAAGTGCGAAAAGTGGTTTTTCAACACTAACACAAGTGCGAAAAGTGGTTTTTCAACACTATCACAAGTGCAAAAAGTGGTTTTTCAACACTATCTCAAGTGCAAAAAGTGTTTTTTCCACACTAATACAAGTGCAAAAGTGGTTTCCTGCACCAACACAAGTGCGAAAAGTGGTTTTTCAAAACTAACACAAGTGCGAAAAGTTGTTTTTCAACACTAACACAAGTGCAAAAAGTGGTTTTTCAACACTATCTCAAGTGCAAAAAGTGTTTTTTCCACACTAATACAAGTGCAAAAGTGGTTTCCTGCACCAACGCAAGTGCGAAAAGTGGTTTTTCAACACTAACACAAGTGCGAAAAGTGGTTTTTCAACACTAACACATGTGCGAAAAGTGGTTTTTCCACACTAATACAAGTGCAAAAAGTGTTTTTTCCACACTAATACAAGTGCAAAAGTGGTTTCCTGCACCAACACAAGTGCGAAAAGTGGTTTTTCAACACTAACACAAGTGCGAAAAGTGGTTTTTCAAAACTAACACAAGTGCGAAAAGTGGTTTTTCAACACTAACACAAGTGCGAAAAGTGGTTTTTCAAGACTAACACAAGTGCAAAAAGTGGTTTTCCACACTAATACACGTGCAAAAGTGGTTTCCTGCACCAACACAAGTGCGAAAAGTGGTTTTTCAAAACTAACACAAGTGCGAAATGTTGTTTTTCAACACTAACACAAGTGCGAAAAGTGGTTTTTCAACACTAACACAAGTGCGAAAAGTGGTTTTTCCACACTAATACACGTGCAAAAGTGGTTTCCTGCACCAACACAAGTGCGAAAAGTGGTTTTTCAAAACTAACACAAGTGCGAAAAGTTGTTTTTCAACACTAACACAAGTGCGAAAAGTGGTTTTTCAACACTATCTCAAGTGCAAAAAGTGTTTTTTCCACACTAATACAAGTGCAAAAGTGGTTTCCTGCACCAACACAAGTGCAAAAAGTGGTTTTTCAACACTAACACAAGTGCGAAAAGTGGTTTTTCAACACTAGCACAAGTGCGAAAAGTGGTTTTTCAACACTATCACAAGTGCAAAAAGTGTTTTTTTCCACACTAATACAAGTGCAAAAGTGGTTTCCTGCACCAACACAAGTGCGAAAAGTGGTTTTTCAACACTAACACAAGTGCGAAAATTGGTTTTTCAACACTAACACAAGTGCGAAAAGTGGTTTTTCAACACTATAACAAGTGCAAAAAGTGTTTTTTCCACACTAATACAAGTGCAAAAGTGGTTTCCTGCACCAACACAAGTGCGAAAAGTGGTTTTTCAACACTATCACAAGTGCAAAAAGTGTTTTTTCCACACTAATACAAGTGCAAAAGTGGTTTCCTGCACCAACACAAGTGCAAAAAGTGGTTTTTCAACAATAACACAAGTGCGAAAAGTGGCTTTTCAACACTATCACAAGTGCAAAAAGTGTTTTTTCCACACTAATACAAGTGCAAAAGTGGTTTCCTGCACCAACACAAGTGCGAAAAGTGGTTTTTCATCACTAACACAAGTGCGAAAAGTGGTTTTTCAACACTAACACAAGTGTGAAAAGTGTTTTTTCCACACTAATACAAGTGCAAAAGTGGTTTCCTGCACCAACACAAGTGCGAAAAGTGGTTTTTCAACACTAACACAAGTGCGAAAAGTGGTTTTTCAACACTAACACAAGTGTGAAAAGTGGTTTTTCAACACTATCACAAGTGCAAAAAGTGTTTTTTCCACACTAATACAAGTGCAAAAGTGGTTTCCTGCACCAACACAAGTGCGAAAAGTGGTTTTTCAACACTAACACAAGTGCGAAAAGTGGTTTTTCCACACTAATACAAGGGCAAAAGTGGTTTCCTGCACCAACACAAGTGCGAAAAGTGGTTTTTCAACACTAACACAAGTGCAAAAAGTGGTTTTTCAACACTAACACAAGTGTGAAAAGTGTTTTTTCCACACTAATACAAGTGCAAAAGTGGTTTCCTGCACCAACACAAGTGCGAAAAGTGGTTTTTCAACACTAACACAAGTGCAAAAAGTGGTTTTTCAACACTAACACAAGTGTGAAAAGTGTTTTTTCCACACTAATACAAGTGCAAAAGTGGTTTCCTGCACCAACACAAGTGCGAAAAGTGGTTTTTCAACACTAACACAAGTGCGAAAAGTGGTTTTTCAACACTATCACAAGTGCAAAAAGTGTTTTTTCCACACTAATACAAGTGCAAAAGTGGTTTCCTGCACCAACATAAGTGCGAAAAGTGGTTTTTCAACACTAACACAAGTGCGAAAAGTGGTTTTTCAACACTAACACAAGTGCGAAAAGTGGTTTTTCCACACTAATACAAGTGCAAAAGTGGTTTCCTGCACCAACACAAGTGCGAAAAGTGGTTTTTCAACACTAACACAAGTGCGAAAAGTGGTTTTTCAACACTATCACAAGTGCAAAAAGTGGTTTTTCAACACTATCTCAAGTGCAAAAAGTGTTTTTTCCACACTAATACAAGTGCAAAAGTGGTTTCCTGCACCAACACAAGTGCGAAAAGTGGTTTTTCAAAACTAACACAAGTGCGAAAAGTTGTTTTTCAACACTAACACAAGTGCAAAAAGTGGTTTTTCAACACTATCTCAAGTGCAAAAAGTGTTTTTTCCACACTAATACAAGTGCAAAAGTGGTTTCCTGCACCAACGCAAGTGCGAAAAGTGGTTTTTCAACACTAACACAAGTGCGAAAAGTGGTTTTTCAACACTAACACATGTGCGAAAAGTGGTTTTTCCACACTAATACAAGTGCAAAAAGTGTTTTTTCCACACTAATACAAGTGCAAAAGTGGTTTCCTGCACCAACACAAGTGCGAAAAGTGGTTTTTCAACACTAACACAAGTGCGAAAAGTGGTTTTTCAAAACTAACACAAGTGCGAAAAGTGGTTTTTCAACACTAACACAAGTGCGAAAAGTGGTTTTTCAAGACTAACACAAGTGCAAAAAGTGGTTTTCCACACTAATACACGTGCAAAAGTGGTTTCCTGCACCAACACAAGTGCGAAAAGTGGTTTTTCAAAACTAACACAAGTGCGAAATGTTGTTTTTCAACACTAACACAAGTGCGAAAAGTGGTTTTTCAACACTAACACAAGTGCGAAAAGTGGTTTTTCCACACTAATACACGTGCAAAAGTGGTTTCCTGCACCAACACAAGTGCGAAAAGTGGTTTTTCAAAACTAACACAAGTGCGAAAAGTTGTTTTTCAACACTAACACAAGTGCGAAAAGTGGTTTTTCAACACTATCTCAAGTGCAAAAAGTGTTTTTTCCACACTAATACAAGTGCAAAAGTGGTTTCCTGCACCAACACAAGTGCAAAAAGTGGTTTTTCAACACTAACACAAGTGCGAAAAGTGGTTTTTCAACACTAGCACAAGTGCGAAAAGTGGTTTTTCAACACTATCACAAGTGCAAAAAGTGTTTTTTCCACACTAATACAAGTGCAAAAGTGGTTTCCTGCACCAACACAAGTGCGAAAAGTGGTTTTTCAACACTAACACAAGTGCGAAAATTGGTTTTTCAACACTAACACAAGTGCGAAAAGTGGTTTTTCAACACTATAACAAGTGCAAAAAGTGTTTTTTCCACACTAATACAAGTGCAAAAGTGGTTTCCTGCACCAACACAAGTGCGAAAAGTGGTTTTTCAACACTATCACAAGTGCAAAAAGTGTTTTTTCCA
>NW_027619709.1:0-33442 GCF_964187855.1 Myxine glutinosa
TATATATATATATATATACTGTATATATATATATATAATATTATATATATATATATATATATATATATATATATATATATATATTATATATATATATACAGTATATATATATATATATATATATATATATATATATATACAGTATATATATAGTATATATATACTGTATATATATATATATATATATATATATATATATATATATATATATATATATATATATATATATATATATATATATATATATATATATATATATATATATATATATATATATATATATATATATATATATATATATATATATATATTATATATATATATATATATATATATATATATATATATATATATATATATATATATATATATATATATATATAATATATATATATATATATATATATATATATATATATATATATATATATATATATATATATATATATATATATATATATATATATATATATATATATATATATATATATATATATATATATATATATATATATATATATTATATATATATATATATATATATATATATATATATATATATACATATATAACTTATATATATACTGTATATATATATATATATATATATATATATATATATATACTGTATATATATATATATATATATATATATATATATATATATATATATCTATCTATACTGTAGGAGCTGTGCTCCCACGTAATCGGAAGAATGGACGCGACAAAAAGCTGGAATAATCGGAAGAATGGACGCGACAAAAAGCTGGAATTCGTCCGAGTTTCTTTATTGAAACAAAACAACTCGGGTACTCTGAAAAGCCCGTTTATCGGGCAGCAATATATATACACATTATCCCGGAGCGTTTGCCCGGGAAAGGCGAGAGGGGGCGTGGCCGGGCCTCCTGGACGCGGCCTGGCAAGTCGAGAGCGGGCCTGCCCGGGCATCCTGGACGAGCCCGGCATGGTGATCGCTCCGCGTCCTTGGTAGGTGCAAGGCGATTGTGTAAACCCAGCGGTAGCCGCTACACACGTCCCCCCAGAATCGACTTGCACCGGCAGGGTCAATTTAAGGGGGGCCCTGATGACCTGGCCGAAGCGACCCCTGGCGGGTCGTGGGGGGGGGGGGGAGGGGGTGCGGTGTGGTGGTGGGTGGTCGAGTGGGGGGCACCGTGGATGGGGGGCGGCCTCGCCGCGGCGGAAGGGCCAACCGTGGCGGGATGTCCACGTGCGCCGGCTTGAGGCGGTCCACCGCAATCCGGTCTGACCTGCCGCCGATGTCGATGACGAACGACTTGTCGTCCCGTCACAGGACCCGGAAGGGCCCATCGTACGGCGGCCAGAGTGGCCCCCGATGTGCGTCATGACGCACAAAAACGTACTCCGCTGTGCGAAGCGCTGGGGAAACGTAGGACTGGGGGTCACCGTGGTGGGACGTTGGCACGGGGGCAAACCCTCGGGTGGCCTCCTGAAGGTCCGAGCGCTGGTGAGCTACAGACCAGGGAATGGTAGCGTCGGGCACGAATTCTCCCGGGACACGTACCACCTGGCCGTAGACAAGCTCGGCGGTGGATGCCCGGAGGTCCTCCTTGGGGGCCGTGCGGAGGCCCAAAAGGACCCACGGCAGCCGGTCGGCCCAACCGCCGTCCTGAAGGCCGGCCATGAGCGCGGCCTTCATGGAGCGGTGGAATCGCTCGCACAACCCGTTGGCTTGGGGGTGGTAGGCCGTAGTACGGTGGAGCTTGACTCCCAGGTTGCGGGCGACCGCGCCCCACAGCTCGGAGGTGAATTGCGGTCCGCGGTCCGACGAGAGGTCCGCCGGTGCGCCGAAGCGGGCGACCCAGGTGGCGATGAAAGCCTGCGCCACATCGGCGGTGGTGGTGGAGAAGAGGGGAACGGCCTCCAGCCACCTGGTGGTCCTGTCCACCATGGTGAGCAGGTGTGTGAACCCCGTGATGGGGGGAGGGGGCCCACCAGGTCCACGTTGACGTGGTCGAAATGTCGTTTGGGCACGGTGAAAGGTGCCAGCGGGGCCTGGGTGTGTCGTTGGACCTTGGCCTGTTGGCAGGCTGTGCAGGTGCTGGTCCAATCACGGACGTCCCGTCGAAGGCCGTGCCAGACGAATCGCGCCGACACCAGCTTCTGGGAAGCTTTCCGGCCCGGGTGGGAAAGGCCGTGGAGGGAGGCGAAGATGCGGCGTTGCCAGGTAACGGGCACGATGGGGCGAGGCTGGCCTTGGGAGACGTCGCAGAGCAGGACAGTGTCCGCGAAGGGGATGTCGGGCAGGCGAAGGCCCATGTCCGCCGCCCGGAGGGCTTGCACCGTGGTGTCGGTGGTTTGGTCCACCGCCAAAAGCGCGAAGTCCACGCCGAGGTGGACCGCGTTCGCACTGGCCCAAGAAAGACAGTCGGCCACGGCGTTGTCTTTGCCGGCGACGTGCCGGATGTCCGTGGTAAACTCCGACACGGTGGAGAGGTGGCGCTGTTGGCGGGCCGACCACGGCTCCGTGACCTTGGCCATTGCGTAAACCAACGGCTTGTGGTCGACGAACGCCATGAAGGGTCGGCCCTCCAGGAGGTGGCGGAAATGGCGAATGGCCAGGTGTAGACCGAGGAGCTCACGGTCAAACGTGCTATATTTGAGCTCGTTCGGCCGGAGCTGCCGGCTGAAAAAAGCGAGTGGCTGCCAAACCCCGTTCACCCATTGCTCATGTACGGTGCCCACCGCGTAGTCGGAGGCATCCGTGGTGAGGGCGATGGGAGCGTTGAGCACCGGGTGAGCGAGCAGTGTTGCGTCGGTGAGGGCCTGCTTTGAGCTTTTGAAGGCCGCGTCCATTGCTGCAGACCAGACGATGTCGTGCTTGGCCGGCTTGCCCCAGAGGGCTTCGTAGAGGGGCCGCATGAGTTGAGCAGCGCGGGGCACGAAGCGGTGATAGAAATTCACCATTCTCAGGAATTCCTGCAGGGCCTTTATGGAGCGGGGACGCGGAAACGTGGTGATGGCCTCGACCATGGTTGGCAGCGGCACGGCCCCGTTCTTGGTGATGTGGTGGCCCAAAAAATCAACGGCCGTCGTGCCGAAGTGGCATTTGGCCGGGTTGACGATGAGGCCGTGCTCGCTGAGGCACCCGAACAGTGTTCGGAGGTGGAGGAGGTGCTCGGCCCGGGACGTGCTGGCGACGAGGATGTCGTCCAGGTAAACGAAGAGGAACGGCAGGTCACGCAGCACGCCGTCCATCAAGCGCTGGAATGCCTGAGCCGCGTTCTTGAGGCCAAACGGCATCCGCAGGAATTCAAACAAGCCGAACGGCGTGATGAAGGCCGTTTTAGGGACGTCGGCCGCACTGACAGGTACCTGGTGATATACCCGTATGAGATCGATTTTTGAAAAAATGACCCGTCCTGCAAGACGGGCGGAGAAGTCTTGGATGTGCGGGATTGGATACCTGTCGGGGGTGGTAGCGTCGTTAAAGCGGCGGTAGTCGCCACAAGGGCGCCAGCCGTCCCCTGGTTTTGGGACGATGTGTAGTGGCGAAGCCCACACGCTATCGGAGCGCCGCACGATGCCGAGGTGTTCCAAAGCGTCGAACTCGGCTTTGGCCACGGCGAGCTTGGCTGGGTCGAGGCGGGGGGCTATGGCATATACCGGCGGGCCCGTGGTTGGTATGTGGTGCTCGATCCCATGTCGTACTGCGACGGCCGAAAACGTCGGCCGCGTGAGGGCCGGGAACTCCGTGAGCAGGCGAGCAAACTCGTTCGCCGCCGGGAGGGTGCATGCCTGCTCGGTCGGAGCGGAGCTGCTCAATGTGCATACCAGGGAGCTGAAGGTCTCGGCGTTGATGAGGCGACGCCGTTGGACGTCCACCAGCAGTCCGTGTGCGCAGAGGAAGTCGGCGCCTAGCAGAGCCATGGGCACGCTTGTGGTTACAAAAGTCCAATTAAAGCGTTGGCCGCCAAAGCAGAGGGTGACGTTGCGCGGGCCGAAGGTGCGGATGGCCGATCCGTTGGCCGCAACCAAGGAGGGGCCGCAAACCGCGGACTGCCTGTCCTGATCGGAGGCGGGTATGACGCTCAGTTGGGCGCCGGTGTCGCACAGGAAGCGCCGTCCGGACGCTTTGTCCGTGATGAAAAGTAAGTTGCCCGTGTGGTCGGCGCTCATCGCTGGTAATGAACGCCGGCCCGGCCGTTTCCCGGCCTGCCGAAGGTGCACGGGGGTCGGCATGTCCGGGCCTTCTGTCCGAACCTGGCATGATAGTAACACCACGCTTGGTCAGGTGGAGGCCCCGGTCGTCGTGCTGGAGGTGGTCGGCTCGGCGTAGCGGCCGCCAATTGTGTCGGCAGTTTGGTCGTCGACCGTGCCGGGTGCTCGGGCGCCATGGGCGTTGCGTCGGACGGCGGTGGGCCCCAGGTCGCTGCTGCAATGCGTTGGCCTGCCGCGGAGATCTTGTCAGCTTCCCTGGCGAGGGCGCGGGGATCCGTGATCGTCGTGCTCGCCAGGGCGAGGCGTACCGGGCTAGGCAGCTGATGGAGGAACAGCTCCCGGAACAGGAATGCCGGAGAGTGCTCGCCGAGCAGCGAAAGCATGTAGTCCATTCACTCGGACGGGCGCGTGTCGCCGAGCTCGGGCAGGTCGAGCAGGCGCCGTGCGCGTTCCACCGATGAGAGGGCGAAAGCGTCGAGGAGGAGCTTTTTAATCGCGCCGTATTTGTCAGCGGCTGGCGGGCTCTCGAGGAGGCTCAGGGCGCGGGCCGTGGTGGCTGAGCCGAGCGCTGCTACCACATGGTGGAAGCGGGTGTCGTCGGCCGTGATGCCTCGCAGGTCGAACAGGGAGTCCGCCTGGGCGAACCAAACCGCCGCGTGAGCCTCCCGGAAGGTAGGCAGTTTGAGGGCAACTGCCGTGTCCATGTCGGTAGGTCACCAATGTAGGAGCTGTGCTCCCACGTAATCGGAAGAATGGACGCGACAAAAAGGTGGAATTCGTCCGAGTTTCTTTATTGAAACAAAACAACTCGGGTAGTCTGAAAAGCCCGTTTATCGGGCAGCAATATATATACACATTATCCCGGAGCGTTTGCCCGGGAAAGGCGAGAGGGGGCGTGGCCGGGCGTCCTGGACGCGGCCTGGCAAGTCGAGGGCGGGCAGCATGCCCGGGCGTCCCGGACGCGGCCTGGCAAGTCGAGAGCGGGCCTGCCCGGGCGTCCTGGACGAGCCCGGCATGGTGATCGCTCCGTGTCCTTGGTAGGTGCAAGGCCATTGTGTAAACCCAGCGGTAGCCGCTACAATACTGTATATATATATATATATATATATATATATATATATATATATATATATATATATATATATATATATCTATATCTATATATATATATATATATATATATATATATATATATATATATATATATATATATATATAGATATATATAGATAGATATACAGTATATAGCTATGTTTTTAGGGTAGGGATGAAATACCTTAGTCGAAATAGAATCGTGTAGGTTTAGAATGCTGCGAGTGTTGTGAAGAAGACCCACCCACCTTGATGTAAATGAAGTTAGGCCGACTGTCCGGGGAAGATCGTGTCTGTGTCGCCATATGAGGGGTGGAGCTATGCTATTTTGATAGGGTCCCCATTGTGTAATTGCCCTGTGATTTTTCCCTTCATTGTTATTGCATCACAAAGGGCCACCACAATAACTACAACGATCGCACTGTAAATTGACTAATTCACACAACGCTGCCAGGGCGAACCAACACCCAGCACATTTGCCGATCAGCACGCAAGCCCCGCCTCACAGTCTTTGACGTCGTCCGAACATTCCCGAAGAGAGATTAGACTCCGCCCCCCGATATGTCGTAATGGGGTGGCCATGCACCAGCCTTCGTGATTGAGTAGCGCTCTGTGATTGGACAGAGAGTGTGACGTGAGCGTGGAACATTCGGGAGAAGGCAAAAAGACACGTCTTGCCATCTTTACCTCTCTCTCGTTCTGGCTATCGTCGCGAGTGGATGCTGTGGATTCAGGTGTGCTGGTGAGATGTGTCGGGGCTTTGGGATTTTTTGCAACATGGAAGGAGGAGGTGTTGGTTGACGGTAATGCCCTGCGGAGAAGTAGGGGGTCGCGAGCGAAACAAAAACGAATCCTGCCTGCTTGTCTCACGCCGGCAGCTGGCTGTGGGAGTGATTCCGTGCAATTTTGTGTGTTTACCACGCGGTGGTTCGAGGCTACGACCAGCAGCCTTACCAGCCATTTGAGGACGCAAAGCTGATTTCGGCCAATTATAAAAGGGATTTTAAATTTACTTTCGTTTTCCCCTTGTTTGTATACGAGTCTGAGTGGTGTCCCTCATTTAGGAATTTTTGTTTACCTCACCTTTCATTGTTACTTGCATTTATTTTCATTAAATCATTATTTGTCGAATTTTACTTTCCTTGTATTGTGGATTTTGCTATCCCGTCTCTGTGTCTGTGGGATAAGATAACCCCTGTGTGTGTGTGTGTGTGTCCCCAATCAGGTAAGACCTCGAACCTTCCCGCGTGTGTCACAACTGCCAAGTTGGGTATATGCCTCGGAGTTAAAACTCGTTTTGGCCATTCGTCCTCTTGGGGTCTTAACCCCGGGGACACGACTATATATATATATATATGACTCACGGACTGACTGATATTGATGTTTGGTACCTTGTGGGAGTCGTAGAAAACTGATATTTGGCATGCTGATGTACACTGTAGCCGGTACACCGAAAGAAATCACAGAACCATCAGATGGCGTCTGTAAATGAAAAGTTACGCAAAAAAAAATGTAAACCCCCAAAAACCTCAATTGATACCTATCATTTGAAAATTGTAACTTATATATAACTGTAGACTGTGAAATAACATGACAAAAAACAAAAAGCGTCCATAAATGAAAATTTATGTAAAAACCATAAATGTGTCTGTAAAAAACCCCCCCAAAACCTCAATCAATATCTAGCATTTGAAAATTGTAATTTCTATAACTGTTAACTGTGAAATAAAAATCTCAATCGATCCCATTGGTATCCGATTTTACATGAGCAGCATGACTGAGCATGATCCAAAGTGTAGTCAAGTCAAGTCCTGTTAAGGTAGGCCTATGATCATATTCAACGAAAATTGGGGCATTCACAAGTCATGACAAACAACC
This sequence comes from Myxine glutinosa, assembly GCF_964187855.1. Taxonomy (NCBI): domain Eukaryota; kingdom Metazoa; phylum Chordata; class Myxini; order Myxiniformes; family Myxinidae; genus Myxine; species Myxine glutinosa. Next base: position 7,171 of record NW_027619709.1, read on the forward strand.
CTTGTAAGGTCACCACTGTCCTAGGTTGCTATACAGTGCATTCAGAAAGTATTCAGACCCCTTCACTTTTTTCACATTTTGTTATGGTGCAGCCTTATGCGGAAATCGTTTAAATTCATTTTTTCCCTCTTCAATCTACACTCAATCCTCCATAATCAAAAAGAGAAAACAGGATTTTAGAAAGTTTTGCAAATTTATTAAAAAGAAAAAACTGAATTATCACATTCACATAAGTATTCAGACCCTTAACTCAGTACTTAGTTGAAGCACATTTGGCAGTGATTACAGCCTCGAGTCTTCTTGGGTATGACACGACAAGCTTTGCACACCTGGGTTTGGGGATTTTCTGCCATTCTTTTCTGCAGATCCTCTCAAGCTCTGTCAGGTTGGATGGGGACCGTCGGTGGACAGCCATTTTCATGTCTCTCCAGAGATTTTCGATTGGGTTAAAGTCAGGGCTCTGGCTGGGCCACTCAGGGACCTTCACAGAGTTGTCCCTAAGCCACTCCTGCATTGTCTTGGCTGTGTGCTTAGGGTCATTGTCCTGTTGGAATGTGAACCTACGGCCCAGTCTGAGGTCCTGAGCGCTCTGTTTCAGGTTTTCATACAGGATATCTCTGTACTTTGCTCCGTTCATTGTTCCCTCAACCATGACCAGTCCCCCAGGCCCTGCTGCTGAAAAACACCCACACAGCATGATGCTGCCACCACCATGCTTCACCGATGGGATGGTATTGGGCAGGTGCTGAATGGTGCCTGGTTTCCTCCAGACATGACGCTTAGAATTGAGGCCAAACAGTTCAATCTTGGTTTCATCAGACCACAGAATCTTGTTTCTGACAGTCTGAGAGGTGTCTGAGAGGTGTTATTAGGTGTTTTTTTGCAAACCCCAAGTGGGCTTTCATGTGACTTTCACTGAGGAGAGGCTTCCGTCTGGCCTATCTGCCATAAAGCCCAGATCGGTGGAGTGTTGCAGTGATGGTTGTCCTTCTGGAAGTTTCGCCCATCTCCACACGGGATCTCTGGAGCTCAGCCAGAGTGACCATCGGGTTCTTGGTCACCTCTATTACCAAGGCCCTTCACCCCCGATTGCTCAGTTTGGTCGGGTGGCCAGGTCGAGGAAGAGTCCTGGTTGTTCCAAACTTCTTCCATTTAAGAATTATGGAGGCCACTGTGCTCTTGGGAACCTTCAAAGCAGCAGAAATTTCCTTTGCAGGCTTCCCCAGATCTGTGCCTCGACGCAATCCTGTCTCTGAGCTCTGCAGGCAGTTCCTTCGACCTCATGGCTTGGTTTTTGCTCTGATATGCATTGTCAGCTGTGAGACCTTATATGGACAGGTGCGTGCCTTTCCAAATCATGTCCAATCAATTGAATTTACCACAGGTGGACTCCAATGAAGGTGTCGAAACATCTCAAAGATGATCAAGAGAAATGGGAGGCACCTGAGCTAAATTTCAAGTGTCATAGCAAAGGGTCTGAATACTTATTAGTGTAGCAGCATAGCAAACCTGTTGTGCATTTTGTGATACAAGCACCAAATTTGGCACAAATGTACATTAATATGTTGCGAACATTTTCAGATATTGGGCCACTTGAAATTCCGTAATTTTTTTTTTCAAATTTCGTAATTTCAAATTTTTCGGGTGACACCGTCACAATTTCGGTCTTCGAGGCCGGCCGATATAGTGGGGCGGCTTAGCCCAAATATTCAAAAGAATTGTGCATTTTGTGATACAAGCACCAAATTTGGCACAAATGTACATTAATATGTTGTTGCGAACATTGTGTGGTCAGCAATGAAGACGAGAGTCTGAATTACATGTATGCAAAAGACCTTGTGAACCAGTGAAGCAAATACACGGGTAAGCATGAATTAAATCTAGGGCATGATATAATTTCCATGATGTTTACCTCTACACTCAATGGTGGAAGGAGGTAATGTTTTGATCCCAGCTTGTCTGTATGTCTGTTTGTCTGTTAGTCCACAAAATTCCAGACAAAGCTTGTAGTAGTGGTAGTTGTAGTGGTAGTGGTGATAACAGAAATTGTTATATAGAACTGAACTTATATTATTATTATATGCAGAAAATAACTTCATTTCTATATGCCCTGCAGTGGACAGGTTAATTGGTTTATGCACTGAAGGGGTCACCCTGGTGTGCACTGCTGTGTTCTGCCTCACTGAGTTGTTCAGGTATGATGTACTCAGCACAAGCTTCCGGTCGGCCCGGAGGTGGGGGTGCGGGGCCTGTCACGGAACGTCAAAACAAACGGCCTGCCGGGGCCGCCCAAAAGTCGGGCGTGAGGGGCGCGTCCACTAATGGAACGCCTCTCGCTTCCCAGATCGAGGGCCACGTGGTCAGGAGAACCTCGTCCCTTCCGGTCACACTTTGCCTATCGGCCGGCCTCGAAGACCGAAATTGTGACGGTGTCACCCGAAAAATTTGAAATTACGAAATTTGAAAAAATTTGAAAAAAAAAATTACGGAATTTCAAGTGGCCCAATATCTGAAAATGTTCGCAACATATTAATGTACATTTGTGCCAAATTTGGTGCTTGTTTCACAAAATGCACAATTCTTTTGAATATTTGGGCTAAGCCACCCCACTATATGTCAATGTGATATTTCAGGTTTTTCTTTTTAATAAATTTGCAAAGCTTTCTAAAATCCTGTTTTCTCTTTGTCATTATGGGGTATTGAGTGTAGATTGATGAGGGAAAAAAATGAATTTAAACGATTTCAGCATAAGGCTGCAACATAACAAAATGTGAAAAAAGTGAAGGGGTCTGAATACTTTCTGAATGCACTGTCGGTTAAAAGTTGGGATTTGGCCAGGATGTTGTCCTACTCTTGTGAAAGGCACCATGGGATATTTAACGTCCATGAGCTAATGCTGACAGAGAGGTCAGTGGCATAACACCCCTCCAACAGACTATGCACTCATTGTCGCAATCCAAACCACCAATCCGACAGTTACATTCAGGTCGGGAATCAAACCCAGAATTGAGGGCTAAAGACAAGTGCAGTCCGTCTGAGATATCGTGCCAGTCCCAATGATCCTAAATGTCCCTGATAAATCACTCATCATTGTTTCTGCATTAAGGTTCTGATTTGTACAAATGTTATTTCCTTCATGCTTTAGCTTGCTCTTCATTGAAACACAATTATTTTGTTTATCCCTTTGCCTCCTGAGGAATAAAATTAAGAATGTTCAATAACGTTTAAGCAACAACACGTGATTAACACCTCTTCTCTTATCACTTTAGGTCTAACACTGCCCCCACCCATTCTCCTCCGACATTCCACTCCTCCTCCTCCCCCTCCTCACTAGTTGATGGGACAATCAGGAGATGTCTTTCACAAGAATACCATAAATAGGGAGGTGAAAGTGGTCGATTAAAAGACAAAATATCTTGTACACATTGACTTGCTACATATATAAATTATACGTACAGTACAAGACCTTGACCTCTTCACATTTTCGTCAAAAATGGAAATACAGCCACCCAACTCACACCTCTCCTCCTCTAGAAAAAGCTGTTTCCACATTTCACCTTAAGTAAATATAATGAAAATGATTATCACTGAAACAGTCATTTTGCTTTGGCCTTCGAGAGCTGCACCCTTACACGCAGATGCAGATGACACAGTTCTCACACCTCACAATATACATATATATATATACAGACTTGACATTTAATATGGAATATTTTTTTTGTGGGGGTGAACTTACTTTTCAAGATGACTTAGAACCAAAAGTTCATTGGAATTATGTTGAAATTATTCTAGATTTTGTTAATGTGACCTTTAAGAGAAACAAAAACCACATTTGACATTTCGAAGCAAATAAATTGATCCTTGAAAGTGATGGAAACTGATATCGAACTCAATTCATGGACAGTACTGTGTTAAACGTCTGTACGTTTTCCAGAAGTATCTCTTTATTTTGCACATTAGCCAAAAAAAAATTCAACAAAAACAAAAGCTAAATTATGACTGGGATTACGGACAGTAAAATTACAGTTCAGTACTTCGTGTAACCCCCACGAGCATTCAGGAGAGCACGTACATGTCGAGGCATGCTGTTCACGAGGTTTGCCAAGGTTTGGACAGGAATCGCTTGCCATGCAGTGACAATAGTCTGCTGCAATTCACGCACAGAGGTAGGCTGCTGGTCCAAGTTGTCGATTTGACACGTTAATTCTGCCCACAAGTTCTCTATCGGATTCATATCCGGGGACATGGCAGGCCACTCCATATGCTCTACACCACGGTCATCAAGAAAGTGTTGGATCATGCGAGCACGATGAGGCCGTGCATTGTCATCTTGGAAGACAAAGTTTCCTCGAAAGGCTGCACGAGCAACTGGAAGCAATGTTTCTTCCAGAATGGCCCTGTACTTGAACTGGTTCAGGTTTCCATTCAAAACAACCAGGTCAGTTTTGCCCCCTGCATGAAAAGCAGCCCAAACGTTCACCCCACCACCTCCAGCTTGGACTCTTGGCACTATACAATCTTCGTTGTGGGCTTCATGCACTTGTCTGCGCACTCGGACGCGGCCATCTTGACGATAGACCAGAATTCTAGACTCGTCACTGAAGGTCACGTGATTCCAGTGTCCTGGCTGCCATTGACGGTGCTCTCTGGCCCACTGCAATCGGCGCTGGCTGTGTTGTCTGGTCAGGCGTGGCTTTCTCAGGGGACGCCTGGCACGATAGCCTGCTTGAACCAGTCGTTGGTTGACTAGCCTTCTGGATACAGGCACATTTGTCAGTTGCTGCCACTCAGCGCTAAGCCGATTAGCTGACTTGGTACGGCCATTGCAGACTAACCGGTGCAGCTGGTGATCATCTCTCCTTGTGGTTCTGCGTGGACGTCCTGGCCTCGGTATTGGAGTAGGGACACCCCTCTGAGCATTTCATTTCAGGATCTTTGACACCTGACCTTGAGTGATGCAATACTGCTGAGCAATAGCACGCTGTTTCATGCCAGAATTTCGTAAAGCCACCACTCCATGACATACAGCATTGTCAAGTTGACGGACCATCTCCAGAGGAAGTGGCAATAACTTTTGTAGACGTGCAGCAGTTGTTTTCCACTATTACAGAACGCAACAACCCTTATGTACCCGATTGTGAAGCCAATCGTCAAATGTACCTGTCCTTACATTTTGTCACGCCACCTGTGATATAATCCTGTTATTGACTTCTTGCTGCGAAAGACAATCAGTGACATGGTTCTTTCAACAAAGACATCACCGAAGGGTAAAAGAAACTCACCAGATTGATATAATGAGTTCAGAAAGTAAACCCAAGTCAAGAAAAAAAAAAATTCCATATTAAATGCAAAGTCTGTATATATATATATAAATATATATATACATACATATATATATATATATATATATATATATATATATATATATATATATATATATATTGTTACGGTTTTTAGAACTTTCACTTTGTAAATTTAGTATTAAAATTTCCTATGTACATTTCCCCTTTAATTGGCTGTTAATTGAAATGAGTGCACCGTAGCTAGTCCATGTACAAGCACGTAGGCCACCATATACCCTTCTAAATAGTTATTTCCTTATTATGTGTATCAGTTAAGGCTCTGTCTCCCATTAATTGACCCTGCATTGCACCGAATTGAAATAAGATAGGATCCCTCCGACACCCCCATGGCCTCTTCAAAGTGCCAGTAACTTTGGGTGGGGTTATTGGCATCACCTTCACCCCAAGACTCCATTGCACATGAGGTTATCTCGGAGCAGAAGGTGGGAGGAGCCAGCAAAGCGCCAGCAACAAGGCGTGGCTTTCCCAACACCTCCTCAAGGGGCGGGATCGGTGAGCTCTCGCGACCAATCAAGGCCGAGGCAAGCACACCGATGGGCGTTTCCATCAGGCCGGTGGCTTGATCGCGACGCGCCTCATAAAAGTGGGTGGGGAAGGACTGCGGAGTCAGATGCGGGAGATGCGAGAGACGCGGCAGATGAGCAGATGACCGAGAGAGCCCGAGGCATGTCGAGGCAAGAACCAGCCCTGCCGCGTGCAATGAACGAGATACGTGTGCCGCCGCCGCCCTGCTCGCTTCCAGCCCGGAGAGGACCTGCTTGCTATGCGCCCTGCCAAACCTTCCAGCCTTGTGGTCCCACCTTCCTCTCCCTCCAGCCAACCCAATCTGCAATTCCCCATTCGTGTGAGTGAGTTCGTTCTGTCTGTATTGTCCTGGGTATAAGTTAAGCCTGTATCGATAAGCTAGAAATTGCACTGTGTCTGCTTCCTCTTCTGTAAATTATTTTCGTATTCTTCCTACTTCCTTGGTTTCTTTAGTCTTGTACATAATAGTTAGTAATAAATCCCTGTTCTTCCTACCTTGCCTTCTTTCCTTTACATCCGTTTCGTTTTTGTGATTTCCCCATTGAATACCTGTGGCACGATTTGACCAACGTTTAGGATCGGGTGTAGTATTGCTAATGGTTCGAGCCGCGGCTGCTAATCCGCTCGGCAAATAACATCTTGTCCGCGGTCTCGAACGAGATTGCTCACCTGCCTCTCTGGAGGGAGCTGGGCAGCTTCAGGACTCACGTCGGTCAGTCACAGACAAGGGGATTAATTCCCCCTTGGTAAGGGGAAAAGGGGCCGATGGTGAGATCCGCAACAATTGGTGTCAGGAGTGAGATTCGGACCTGAAGTGCGCTTAGCGCACTCAAATTACGAGTGGCCAAAATTTTATGAAACACATCCAAATTTAAAATCGTGCCATGGATAATCAAGGCGATCGGATGCCGGTGGGAGTAGAGTTAGGAGGGGGGGTAGAAGCGACCCAGGACCCCAGGGAAATGTATATGGGGGAGAGAGAGGAGGAGAGCAGTGAGGGTGTGGTATCGGAGGCTTCAGGCACACGAGATGTCGGTGCCTCGCATGAGGTGGGAGGCGCACAAAATGGCGGCTCGCACGTGGTTGCTGCAGCCACGCCCGCAGCACCGGTGGATTTGAACCTTTTCATGCTGCAAATGGAGGCCCTTATGGCCAAGATGGGTGAGCAATTGGGAGGCCAAATGGGGGCAATGAGGGACGAAGCACGGGGTACCAGTGAGCAATTGGGGGCAATGAGGGATGAAGCGAGGGGTACTAGTGCCCAAATTGGGGAATTGAGGAATGACATGGGAAACCAAATTGTAGGATTGGAAAACAGAATGGGGGAGCGATTAGGAAATCAAATCGGGGGGCTAGAAGCTAAATTTGAGGGTTTCGACAACAAATTTGAGGGTTTAGACAACAAATTTGAGGGTTTAGACAACAAATGTGAGGGATTAAACAGCAAAATGGGAGGAGTAGGAAACAGGTTCGGAAGCAAATTTGAGGGATTCGGAAGCAGATTAGGGGACAAACTAGGGGGCATAATTGGCCAAGCAAAATAAATTAATGAGGGGTTGGCGAGGGGGCAGGCCGCATATGAAGTAAGGGAAGCGGAGAGGGACAGAGACTGCAGGTTGGGCGAGCAGGTCCCATGGGTGCACGACGAGGTAACGCGACTCGAGGAGCGCTGGTTGAGCGAGTCGGAGCAAGGCACAGGTAACTGGACCGGGGTAGACATCGCGACCCGGGGTATGGAAAAGCCGGCGACCGCTGAGGTAGAAGAGGGAATTTTAATAAAGCCAGCGGTCGTCGAGGTGAATAAAGGAAAAGTAGTGGTGGGTATTGAAATTGTAGAGACGACAGATATAGAAGAGCAACAGTTGGAGGAAGAAATGGATAATGTGCAAAGTCCGTGCTCACACCTTGATGCCGTGCTTAATCCTCATAAAGATTTGCAGGTGTCGGTGCAGGGAGGAAGAAGAACCCCGAAGGTGAGTCGCGCTGAAAATGGTGTGAAGAGGTTTTTCGGCAAAGTGTTTGGCGCGAAGAGAATTACGCGCGATTGGGGTCGATATGGCACCCGGCGTTTGTGGAAGGTCCGTTGGGCGCTGTGTGAGTGGAAATGGCACTCATGTGAGGAAAAAGTGTGCGTCAGCGAGTGAGTGTGTTATAAAGTGTAGCAGTAAAACCAAGTGCGAGCGGGAATGCACGTCGGAGTGTACGGAGTGTGACACAGAGAGTGAGAGCGATACGGAGTGTACGTGCGAGGGTGAGAGTGACCCGGAGAGTGAGTTGGTGGAGGAGCGGGTGCGAGAATGCACACCTGGAATGGACGGCGAGAGTGTGCGAGAAAGCACACCTGCTGGTTGTGGCGTGGGTGTGGGAGAGCCCATTGAAGCGCGTGAGTGGGTGGATGCGAGAGTGCACGCCCAGGGTGAGTGTTACGGAGGACGTAACGGAGGAGAGGTGTGGAGCGAAATGTGCGAACGACGAGTGTGCACAAGAGGGTGCACGAGAGGTGTGGTGTGTAACAGGGAGTGCGGTGGTGGAATGGACGGAGTGTGTGGGATGCACTGGAGGCGCCGAGACGACGGGTTTTGTGAGTGTGAAAAGGGTCGCGCATGCGTGGGAGCATGCGAGTAAGGCATCGACGTCAGACGGGGCAGCGTTTAGGGCGATGGATAGCCGACGCGAACACTCGGCACGCGGTGCGCTTTGTTGGATGTGAGGCCCGGCGCGGGTCGTGTTGCGTCGCTTCTCTTCAAAGCGTCGTTGCCGATTTGGGCCTGGCCCCGCCCCGCACGGTCGAGTCCGGGCCTCGCCGGGCAAGGCGACCGGTCCAGTTCAGGGGCAGGTAGGAGGAAGCGGCACGGTGCCCCCTGGAGGGGGCGGGGTTCCGACCGGGCGAGATTGAGCCATCGGGCCGGAGGCCGCAAGGATCCGCGCCGAGATGGTGCGTGGAATCTCGGCCCGACCAAACCGCCTCCCCTGAACCGAATGCCGGACGGATTCAACCTGCAAGCGACCAAACCACCCGAATTCATTGCTCGGCTTTTTGAAGCCGAGTTTTAATGATGTAACGACACACCGAGGCTCAAATATAGCGGACTGTGATGATGATAGTGTTTTGGATTCGAAATTTTGGAATAGTGAATAGGATTGGCAGAAGTGATTGGCAAAATTTGATGATTGGCAAATGATTGGTAGAAGGATTGGCAGTGATTGGCAAATTTTTGATTGGCTGGAATTGGATGGGCCAAATTGATAGTGGGAGATGCCCGTTGTGGTGGGATGGCAACTCTGCCATCCCTCACAAACGGGGCACATGAGCTATAGTTTTCTGGGGTTTATGGCAGTGTAAGCTCGCCGAGGGAGGGTTTGGATAATGTAATAGGGACTTAGAGATGACCATAGGTAACGGTAGAGGTAAGTAGCGACATTGGACAGGTAGTCGGGGACATAGAGAGGTTAAAATGGTTGTTAATGACGTGAGATGTGCTTAGTTTAAAGGGAAGATGGGGAGCACCAAGTTAGAAGGAAACCAGGTAGACCAGATGATGCCGTGTGTTTGTGTTGAAAGTGTATGGAGCAATGTATGAGTGAGTAAAGGTGATTGTGAGTTGTATTGAGCGTAGAGGTGTATGGAGCAGTGCATGAGGAACAATTGTGGTTGTGCATTGTATTGAATGATTGAAGAAGCCTGGGAGGAAGGAGGGTGCAGGTGGCACGAGGAGTGATTGCACAGGTGTGCCAATACAGGTGAGCATGGTTGAATGAAATGAATGGTATGGAATATATGGAGTATGGAATGGATGGTGTGGAGTGAGTATGGTGGAAACTGTGGAGTGGAGTGGATGGTGCGAAGGTGTGAATCGGGAGGATGGACCCCATCACGAATACCCGGGGAGGGTAGTTTAAGAGTTAGGTAGAGGGAGTAGGTAAATTGTGGTTGGATATTGGCATCTGTGGTGCATGTGGAAGAATGGTGTTTGGATGGGTGCATTAGTGTCGTGGAAATGGCTGGGCGTGTGGCCTGTTAGTGTGTGTAGTTAAATGGGCACTCCGCCACTGTTAGGATGTCAGCCAGGTGAGGCTGCAGGTTGGCTCTGGGAGCCGGTAGAGTTGTTGTGGATGGGGCCCGAGGATCCAAAGGACGGACCCGGGTAGCCCAGTGCCAGAGAGGGCACCGAGTGGGGAGAGCGCCAGAGGGCCTTCCCCAGGTAGATAGGTTAGGGTAAGGAGCAGGTAAGCTCGGAGGCAACTGCAGTGGTGGAGGTGTGCAGGTGGGTAGACCTGCTGGGAGAGCCACACGACCCAGTCCTGAAATTGTGCAAAGGCACAGGGAGTTGAATTGGGGGAGTGAGACCCCAAATTGATGAAGCACCACAGTTTGGTCAATGGGAATTTGGTTCTTAGAACCGCATAGAGTAAGATTGCCAATGGATTGGCAGGGAAAGACCCCGGGTAGTGTAAAGTGTGTTAATGTCATTTAGAAGGTACATAGGATGGAAATCTCCTCGCACCATCTACATCCACTCACCTGGGGCGACGTAACTCCACACCATGCCATGTGTTTTTGTTATTTTTGTGCAAATGTTTGGAATGTGAGACGCATCATGACGTGCGTGTGACATTGTGCTGATGTTCCATCTCTCCCTCCTTTTGAGGATTGATGATGAATTGGTGATGGCAAATTTTGGATTAATGGGATTGTGACGAATTTGGTATATGGGAAATATGGGGAGGACGAGACGTAGTGACGGATTTGTAAATGTGTAGGCTTCTGTAAATATGGGGTAAGGGCAGGGGTAGAGTAGGTAACAGGGGGGGTGATGTACGGTAGGGACGAGCTTTTCTCCGCTCAGTCTCCAGACTCACCTCACTCCATTGCCTTCGTTAATGTGTACCCTTGTGACCTTACCCCTCACTCACCTGTCTTCTCTGTCTTCCTTCCCCGACCCATGGATCGTGCTCTCTGGGCACTGAGGGGAGTGTGCGAGGGGCCGCGTCGGTGTTCCCGAATCCTCGCAACCAGCTGCCTGCATCCACGCACCACTTATGGACCACATGTCTGTGGCTGAGCACCACTCGTGGACCCCACGGGTTGGGGCATGGCCCCTCTGCTGGGACCGGCCACGATGGCCCAAGATCTTGCTAGCGGACCCGGTGAGGTGGCACCAAGCCCACAGGTGAACCACTCATAGTCGGCCCCTGTGGGCCATAAATAAAAAACGGACACGTTTTGTGCTTTTTATCATTATGTCCAAATAGGCCGCCAGCAAGAAGAACAAGAAAGACAACATCTGGAAGAATAATGGCCAGCAGAGGGAGCCAAAGAGCAAAACCACCATCAGTTTGTTTGTTTTCTTATTATGGAACTACGGTGACTGTGCACTCTGGTGCTTTATGGTGCTAAAGAGTGTGCAAAGAGCACCAAAGAGCATTGGTGCTCTTTATTGGTGCTGGTGCGTCGATGCAGCGCAGGCTGTCTCCTCCCCCCCCCCCCTAAAGAAATCGCAGGTCCTGGGTTGCGTTTTGTAAATACAATTAGCGTCACTTGTAAATAATGCTCCCCACCGTACATGTTTAGTTTGAAAACAAATCCGCAATTCGGTTATCCTGTGGGCGTGAATCTGTTAGGCAGGGTGCAATGCAGCAGAGGGACATACTTATATGTGTTTTAAAATGGTCACACTCAGGGTCAGGTTAATTGTAGAGGGAACTACACCTACGTGCCACACTAAGTTAAAGTTTTGTCGGCCTGAGACGTGCCGTGAGGAATGAGGGTGCTGTGTTACGGTTTTTAGAACCTTCACTTTGTAAATTTAGTATTAATATTTCCTATGTGCATTTCCCCTTTAATTGGCTGTTAATTGAAATGAGTGCACCGTAGCTAGTCCATGTACAAGCACGTAGGCCACCATATACCCTTCTAAATAGTTATTTCCTTATTATGTGTATCAGTTAAGGCTCTGTCTCCCATTAATTGACCCTGCATTGCACCGAATTGAAATAAGATAGGATCCCTCCGACACCCCCATGGCCTCTTCAAAGTGCCAGTAACTTTGGGTGGGGTTATTGGCAACCCCTTCACCCCAAGACTCCATTGCACACGAGGTCATCTCGGAGCAGAAGGTGGGAGGAGCCAGCAAAGCGCCAGGAACAAGGCGTGGCTTTCCCAACGCCTCCTCAAGGGGCGGGATCGGTGAGCCCTCGCGACCAATCAAGGCCGAGGTGAGCTCACCGATGGGCGTTTCCAACAGGCCGGCGGCTTGATCGCGACGCGCCTCATAAAAGTGGGTGGGGAAGGACTGCGGAGTCAGATGCGGGAGATGCGAGAGATGCGGCAGATGAGCAGATGACCGAGAGAGCCCGAGGCATGTCGAGGCAAGAACCAGCCCTGCCGGGTGCAACGAACGAGATACGTGTGCCACCGCCGCCCTGCTCGCTTCCAGCCCGGAGAAGACCTGCTTGCTGTGCGCCCTGCCAAACCTTCCAGCCTTGTGGTCCCACCTTCCTCTCCCTCCAGCCAATCCAATCTGCAATTCCCCATTTGTGTGAGTGAGTTCATTCTGTCTGTATTGTCCTGGGTATAAGTTAAGCCTGCATATATAAGCTAGAAATTGCACTGTGTCTTCTTCCTCTTCTGTAAATTATTTTCGTATTCTTCCTTCTTCCTTGGTTTCTTTAGTCTTGTACATAATAGTTAGTAATAAATCCCTGTTCTTCCTACCTTGCCTTCTTTCCTTTACATCAGTTTCGTTTTTGTGATTTCCCCATTGAATACCTGTGGCACGATTTGACCAACGTTTAGGATCGGGGGTAGTATTGCTAATGGTTCGAGCCGCGGCTGCTAATCCACTCGGCAAATAACATCTTGTCCGCGGTCTCGAACAAGGTTGCTCACCTGCCTCTCTGGAGGGAGCTGGGCAGCTTCAGGACTCACGTCGGTCAGTCACAGACAAGGGGATTAATTCCCCCTTGGTAAGGGGAAAAGGGGCTGATGGTGAGATCCGCAACAATATATATATATATATATATATATATATATATATATATATATTGTTGTGGATATGAGGATTGTGTTTTTTTTATTGTCTCATTGTGGACCCTCCTGCCTCCAGTCTGTGTATTAAGGTCAAAGGTCGTTCCGTAGTTATTTCATAAACAATCACGTTAGCCAATCATAGATTTCCTCCTTATTGGTAGGTACTTCCTTATTCTGTGTATTAGGCTAAGGATTTGTCTTCCATTAATTGACACTCCATTGCACCGAATTCAAATAGATAGATCCCCTTTCATTTTCATTCACAAAGCCTCAATTGCCAACTGCATTCACCGCGACTCCATTAGCCACGGGGTAGGCTTGGAGAAGAAGGGGGAGGAGCTGCCGAATCCTGAGCGTGCCGCCCATCGTCATCAAGGGTGGAGCCAGAGGGCCCATGCTGACCAATCAGGGCCGAGGCGAGCTCACCGATGGGCGTGTTCTAGCGGCCGGCGGCTTGATCGCCCGCGGCGTTATAAAAAGCGTGCGCGGAAGCCTTTGATAGGAGTGATGAGAAGGAAGCCTCTGAGAGAAGTGCGCGAGAGTGATGAGAAGGAGGCCAAGAGAGAAGTGCGCGAGAGAGATGAGTTTCTGAGTCCCCCAGAGAGTTGCGCCAGAGACGGCAGAAGAGTCCAGACTGATTAAAAAAGGAGTCCTGAGAAAGCACACGACGTCCCCACGGCAGCAGTTTGAACCACAGGAGCTTGAACCACAGCAGCTTGAACCACAGCAGCTTTGAACCATCGCAGCTTTGACCGCCGCAGCTTGAGCGTTGACGGCAGGTTGCTGTTGAGGAAGGGCGGCGGCTGCTCCCTCCCGGCCCGGCCGTCCTCTGGTCCGAGCTGAACCTTCCTCCCGGTCCAGCCATTCACTCCTGCCTCCATTCCCCATTCGTGTGAGCACGTCTTCGTTTGTTCTGTCCAGGGTATTAATTAAGACTGTAATAGGTAAGCTAGAATTTTCACTGTGTCTTTCTGGTCCGTCCCTCTTTCTGTCTTTATTTTATTATCTTTCCTTCTTCCTTGGTTTCTTTGGTCCTGTACATACAAATAAATTATATTCGTATTTCCTACTTCTGTCTTCCTCTTCTTCACATCCGTGTCGCCTTTGTCTTTTCCACATTGAATCTCTGTGGCACGATTTGGCCTACGTTTAAGGAATCGGGTCTTAGTCATTGTTAACGGTTCGGGCCGCGGCGCCATCCGCTCGGCAAATCCATTAACATCTTATCCGCGGTCCGTAACAATATATATATATATATATATATATATACAGTGCGTATCAAAAAAAAGGTAATCCGATTTCAAGGGGGTAATATGCAAAGGTTATTTTTTTTGACAATTTATGTGTGGTTTAGTAATTAAGAGGAGATCCTCAGCTTTCCATTGATACCTTCCATGCATCATTGCTGTCACACATGACCGAGTACATGATTGCTCAACTGTTTGGCCTTTGGTGAATGATTGGCCTTTATGCACCCACACCTTCAACATGTCCACCTCCCCTTTCAGCACAAAGCTCACAGTGGCGGAGCATGCCCTGAACTGCTCGTCTCACCATAGCCGGGTCATTGCGCAAAGCATCCACTTCATGTCGAATACGGCCCTGCAATTCTTCAAGATCACGGGGAGGAGTTACGAACACCTTGTTCTTTAAATGTCCCCAAAGGAAATAATCACATGGTGTGAGGTCAGGTGATCTTGGCGGCCATTCCACTGCATGGTTCAGGGCGATGACTCGGTCTCCAAAGAGTTCCCTCAGTCGATCTCGGACAGCGATAAGATGATGTGCTGGGGCGCCGTCTTGTGCCCACCAGAGATATCTGAAGACACCACGAACCTGTCGCTCAACGTTCTCCTCCAGCTGCGGTAAAACTTCATCAATGATCATCTGCAGATACCTGTTGCCATTGACATTCCTTTGAAAGAAAAATGGTCCGATCACCTGACCACTTCCACAAAGTCCCAACCAAACAGTCCACTTTTGTCGATTCATGTTGGTGTCAAAATTCAATTCCGGTGGTTGTCCTGTCGGTGCATATTCAAGAACATTATGGGTATGGACCTTGCCGTCCATGGCGAAAGCAGCTTTTTTTCCGATAACAAGATACCGCAGGAAATTGACATCTGCTTCGCAGCGTGCTATCAACCATCCGGCAAGCACCAGCCTCCTGGCAAAATCCCCTGGCATAAGTTGATGCCGGATGTGAATCCGATATGATGTTGGTGGAGGTCCAGTCTTATGATTCGGTTGAATGTTGCCGAAGGCAATCCCGTCCTATTTCATCTTGTGCTGGTATCCTAAGGATGCTCCAAAACTTGCTGCCTTACTGCTGCAAAGTTCATTTCCGATCGCCCAGTGTTCCTCCTACCAGAATTACCCTTGTTGCGGTTGAGGCTAGTGCCATGCTCTTGGTATTTTCTAACATTCACCCAGATGGTTTTGGCTGCTGGAGGCTCCCGTTCTGAGAAACGTTCCCTGAACGCATCACCAGTTCACTGCAAACTTCCAGTTTGGTGAAAGGTTGTAACCACGAAGGTCCGCTGTTCAGTCGTAAGTTGAACCATCTTTTCAATGACTCAGACTGTCTCTAAACCCATACACTGTAGGCCCATCTTAAATACCCATCTTAACCAAAGGATGACGCAACCGATGATTACCAGACCAGCTTAACAATTTTACATTATCACCTTGGCAGTCGAGAAGTAATGCGTCCATTTAAAACCGTCTTGCACCGATTAGCCAAACTTGTAAAAATGCGATTTCAACTTGTCATTTTCAATGAACATGTACTCGGTCATGTGTGACAGCAATGATGCATGAAAGGCATCAATGGAAAGCTGAGGATCTCCTCATAATTGGTAAACATGTAAATTATCAAACTAAATAGCCTTTGCATATTAACCCCTTGAATTCGGATTACCTTTTTTTTGATACGCACTGTATATATACACAAAGAATTAAGTTAAGCACCCCCCCCGTTTTTTTACAACCTCGCACGTTACAAGTTTGTTGTCGTCAAAACAGTGTAATATACCCATGATATTGCTATATTTTCTGGAGAAGTGATATTATGGTCACATAAAAACATAACAATCATGCCGTTTTCAATATTTTATTCTGAATAATTTAAGGTGAAATTTTTTGGGAATTTTAGGCATATTTTCACCTCAATTTAAGTATGGAGCTATAGGTCCATCACGGACAGTGTGGATGACGTTTATGTTTTCTAACGTACAGTCATTGTTCTGAGAAGACCTCTAGCGATCTTTGCGTCAATAACGTGTGTAGGACCCACGTGATCGGATCACTGACTCAACCCTACGTCACAGATGCGTGCACTCATCTGCATTTCATCAATGGATAATTGCTAATGTCATACCAATCATTATTTGATCTCACATACCTTAGAATATATGCCAATGTATACATATACACAAAGAATATATATTAGGGGGTGCTTACCTTAATTCGTTGTGTAGGGGTGCTTAACTTAATTCTTTGTGTAATATATGGTCTTGGTTTGGGTATATAAATGTATATATTGACTGTATTTGTCTTATCTTATTTGTTTGTTTGCACCAGGTGCAGTGCATGGGTCTTAGGGGGGATCTTAGGGGGAATTGGTCTTAGGGGGGATTAAGTTCAAAACAGTTGAGCAAGTCCTGTTGGCGTAAGCTTTTTGTAAATGAGAGTGAACACTCTAGCACATTTGCCTTTTTATGGTGCTGGTATATGTGATACTAAACTCTCTCCCCATTTCTCCTTAGTTCTGCGCCTTTCTCAAGCGTTGCCTTCGTGATCGTTGGAGCATTTTGCCCAGCGTGCTGCTTGGCTTGGCCTTCACGTCCTACTTCGGCCCCTCCGTCATTGTTACTCTCATCACAGCAATCATGTCATTTCTCATTTGGATGTCTGGATAGGGACAGCATTATTTGACTTTTTGTACATTGTTGGAATCAAAGCAAGACACAAGTGTACAGTAATTGATTTTAACATTTTCAACGTTGCACTCAGTTTGATTTTCTGGAAAGAACAGTGCTTAGTAATTTCATAGAAGCAGCACAAAAATTAAAAGAAATGTTATTTTACTCAGCTCAAAATTGTTTTATACTGTAGTTGCTTTTATTTTGATGGATAAACTCATGGATTAGAGACTTAAATTATGACAATAAACAAAGTGATGGTGCCTGGGTCTTGAATGCCACTGATAGACAAGGTCATTAGAGCAGACTGAATCACATGTATCGGGGAGATAAGAACTGGGAGTACATATAATAAGGAAGGATAAGAGTGGGAATAATGAATGAAGGTTGGCAGATGACTGGGGAAAGAGCCAAAATGCACCAAAATGAGCTTTTCACTTAAAATGAAACAAACTACAAAGCACACACTAACACATTCAGGCTTCCAATCTCGATCAAACATCATGCTGGCCATCTTGCACAGAAACATTTAACCTGCAGAAGTCTCGCACACTTGGAATATGTACCTCTGCCACCGAAGGTGGACAGAGCAGAGGTTATGTATTATGCAAGAGGATGGCAGATAATGAAGCAGACAGGTGGGGAAAGGTCTTCAAAGACATTTCAGCTCATGTTATCTCAAGGATAACTTGGCATATTGGAGGAATTCCCCAAAACATTAGAGGCCAACCTGGAGATCTATATGGTTCTTGACATCTCGTATATCAACAGATCGGGTGTGTTTCTATTAAGGGTTAAGGTTACTTGATTTGATATTCAACATTTTAGGAGAAAAATGGTTACTATGTGGTACTTTCCTGAGTTGAAAGTCATAGTCCATGATTTGGACCAATTTTTTGTTTCCTCCAAGTTGACAGTCGGTGATGCATCCATTGTCTGCTTGTTGTTTTTGGTTAAGAACTGTGCAGCAATGGTCATGTATCTTAAAGAAGGTCGTCAAAAGAAGCTGACAAATCATACATCCACACGTGAGCAAAATACCAGTCGATGAACATTGCCCTGAACAGCACAAGCATGTGATGGCATCCAAATTAACAATGAAACAGCCAAAATTAGACCAAATATTTTGTTCATGTCCATGAATGGGAAGCAAGATGACAAGGAAGTCACTTATAGGTAGACTGTAGCTACCTGCAAGTCGACATTTTTTAGCGGTCTTTTTATGTGCCCACAAGATGGTTTTTTTTATATACGTATATATACACATCTATTGTATGTATAAAGAAACTAAAACTACTCTTTATTTTAATATGTCAAACAATATTAATAAACATATGCAGATCACACTAGGTATTCCTGATTTCAAAATTACCCGTGCAATTCTTTTCCAGTCATATATTTACTCCATTTTCATCTAATTTACATTTAGTGAAATATCTTAGTCGGGTATAATCTTATGTTGGTCCATTATTCACGAGCCTCGATTCAGTATCCAAAAAAAAAAAAAGTCTCTGTTTTTCCCTCAATATGATAACTCAAGCACAGAAGGCCTTGCTTGCAAAGCTGAAATTTTGAACATTGCCTAAACGTGATCTACAGTGGAGGTGATTACATTTTGGTTTTGTGAATGTCCTAGGTATGAGGATGCAGCCTCATCAACAGAAGAACACAAATGAGGAGAAACACGAAATCCTCCAGATGGAATAAGTATGACATGCATCCGCATATTGTTATTTGACAGTTGTTATAACTAGCGTGACTCGGCACACTCCGCGTGCCTCACCACACGTCGTTTCAGAAGGATAGGCATCTTTGACCATTTTGGTGTCTTTTGGGTCTTTTGGGTCTTCTGGGTATTCGGCGCCATTTGGGTCTTCAGGCTATTTTGGATCCTCTGGGCCTTTAAGGGTATTTTGGGTCTTTGGGGTGTTTTGGGTCTTCGTGGTGTTTTGGGTCTTGAGGTGTTTTGGGTCTTTGGGGGTCTTCCGGGTCTTTTGGGTCTTCAGAGTGTTTTGGGTCTTCGGGGTGTTTTGGGTCTTCGGGGTGTTTTGTGTCTTCGGGGTGTTTTGGGTCTTCAGGGTCTTCAGGGTCTTTTTGAGCCTCAGGGCCTTCAAGGGTATTTTGGATCTTTGGGGTGTTTTGGGTCTTTGGGATCTACAGGGTCTTTAAGGGTCTTTGTGGTCTTCAGGGTGTTTTGGGTCTTTGCTGTGTTTTGGGTCTTTTGGGTCTTCAGGATATTTGTGGTCTTCAGGGTGTTTTGGGTCTTCAGGGTATTTTGGGTCTTTGTGGTCTTTTGGGGTCTTTTGGGTCTTCTGGGTCTTTGTGGTATTTTGGGTATTTAGGGTATTTTGGGTCTTTTGGGTCTTCAGGGTCTTTAAGGGTCTTTGTGGTCTTCAGGGTGTTTTGGGTCTTTGCTGTGTTTTGGGTCTTTTGGGTCTTCAGGATATTTGTGGTCTTCAGGGTGTTTTGGGTCTTCAGGGTATTTTGGGTCTTTGTGGTCTTTTGGGGTCTTTTGGGTCTTCTGGGTCTTTGTGGTATTTTGGGTCTTTGGGGTATTTTGGGTCTTTTGGGTCTTCGGGGTATTTTGTGTCTTTGAGGTGTTTTGGGTCTTATGGGTCTTTGTGGTCTTGAGGGAGTTTTGGGTTTTCATGTTATTTTGGGTCTTTGTGGTATTTTGGGTCTTTGGGGTGTTTTGGGTCTTTGGGGTCTTCTGGGTCTTTTGGGTCTTTAGGGTGTTTTGGGTCTTCGGGGTGTTTTGGGTCTTCAGGGTGTTTTGGGTCTTTGGGATCTTCAGAGTATTTTGGGTCTTCAGGGTCTTTGTGGTCTTCAGGGTGTTTTTGGTCTTTGCTGTGTTTTAGGTATTTGGGGTCTTTTGGGCCTTCAGGGTATTTGTGGTCTTCAGGGTGTTTTGGGTCTTCAGGATATTTTGGGTCTTTGGGGTCTTATGGGTCTTTTGGGTCTTCTGTGTATTTGGGGTATTTTGGGTCTTGTGGGGTATTTTGGGTCTTTTGGGTCTTCGGGGTCTTTTGTGTCTTTGGGGTCTTTTGGATCTTCCGGGTCTTTGTGGTCTTCAGGGAGTTTTGGGTTTTCATGTTATTTTGGGTCTTTGGGTCTTCCGGGTCTTTTGGGTCTTCGGGGAGATTTGGGTCTTCGGGGTCTTTTGGGTTTTCGGGGTGTTTTGGGTCTTCGGGGTCTTTTGGGTATTTTTGAGCCTCTGGGCCTTCAAGGGTATTTTGGGTCTTTGGAGTGTTTTGGGTCTTCAGGGTCTTCAGTGTCTTTTTGTGCCTCTGGGCCTTCAAGGGTATTTTGGGTCTTTGGAGTGTTTTGGGTCTTCGGGGTATTTGGGGTCTTCCGGGTCTTGGGGGAATTTAAAGGGTCGTCAAAGGTCTGAGGGGTCTCAGCAGTCTAAACGTAATTAAGAGTAACAAGCATTCTGAGTATTGCGCTGCAATACATGTCCCCTACCAAAGTTCAAAGTGCCATAACTTTGTCAAAAACGATCGAATATGCAAATTTATGCACGGTTGATGCTGGTTTTCAAACTTGATCTGAGGTATGCTGAGACACGTGTGTCACGCCTCGCCTCGTTGATAAGCCCGCAAGGTCGCTCCGTGGAGCGGCCTGCACGTATTGCACTGTGTGAATTATATAAACTAGGGCATGCCCGTACTATATCTATATCTAAAATTATATCCCCCCCCCCTCTATTTACATGAAATGGTTTGGTCCAAAGCGAACGGCTTGCGAGTACGGTGACAATCCCCCCCCCTCTATTTACATGAAATGGTTTGGTCCATTCGCAAAGCCAAAGCGAACGGCAGTTACGAATCGCAGTTACGATGAATCGCAAAGTAGTTTTAATTAGTTTTAAAACATAGTTTAACGCCAACATAGTTTGCCAACGTGAAATAAATGAATACGCTCTCAAATGTGCCGTCCGAGGCAGAGTCTGTTCGGCACGTTCGGCACACGTGATAGCTCGCTGCTCTCTGATTGGTTGAATCGTTTTTTGGACATAGCTCGGTAACTACTTGTCCGATTAATATGAAACCTTGAAAAGGCACATCCTTAGGTCCCCAGCAATATACCTGGCAAGTTTCAAGTATATCGGACCGGTAGTTGTCGAGAAACAGCGGTCGCATACACACACACACACACACAGACAGAGATTAGTGGAATTATAGATAGACTAGGGCATTGCCCGTACTATATCTATATCTAAAATTATATCCCCCCCCTCTATTTACATGAAATGGTTTGGTCCAAAGCGAACGGCTTGCGAGTACGGTGACAATCCCCCCCCTCTATTTACATGCAATGGTTTGGTCCAAAGCGAACGGCTTGCGAGTTTGGTAAAGAAATCGCCATCGCGTGCACAAACGCGCAGGAAAGCGAATGAATCGCAAATTCGGTTTTATTAGTTTTAAAACATAGTTTAACGCCAACATAGTTTGCAAACGTGGTCGAGAAACAGCGGTCACAGACAAACGTACAGACGTACAGACGTACAGAGATTACTGGAATTATAGATAGACTAGGGCATGCCCGTACTATATATATGCCCGTACTATATATCTATCTAAAATTATATCCCCCCCCCTCTATTTACATGAAATGGTTTGGTCCATTCGCAACGCCAAAGCGAACGGCGAACGGCTTGCGAGTACAGTGACAATCCCCCCCCTCTATTTACATGAAATGGTTTCGTCCATTCGCAACGACCACAGAACCCCCCCCTCTATTTACATGGAATGGTTTGGTCCATTCGCAACGCCGGCACACGCGATCGTTCGCTGCTCTCTGATTGGTTGAATCGTTTTTTGGACATAGCTCGGTAAGTAATTGTCCGATTAATATGAAACCTTGAAAAGGCACATCCTCGGGTCCCCAGCAATATACCTGGCAAGTTAAAAGTATATCGGACCCGTGGTTGTCGAGAAACAGCGGTCACAGACAGACAAACGTACAAACGTACAAACGTACAGAGATTACTGGAATTATAGATAGATTACTAGCAGAAGTACCCGGCATTGCCGGGCGGGGGGAGGGGAACGGGGAACGGGGGAGGGGAACGGGGGAGGGGGGAGGGGAACGGGGGAGGGGAACGGGGGAGGGGAACGGGGGAGGGGGGAGGGGAACGGGGGAGGGGGGAGGGGAACGGGGGAGGGGAACGGGGGGAGGGGGGAGGGGAACGGGGGAGGGGAACGGGGGAGGGGAACGGGGGGGAGGGGAACGGGGGAGGGGAACGGGGGAGGGGGGAGGGGAACGGGGGAGGGGGGAGGGGAGGGGGAGGGGAGGGGGGAGGGGAGGGGGAGGGGAGGGGGAGGGGGAGGAGGGAGGGGGGAGGGAGGGGAGGGGAGGGGAGGGGAGGGGGCGGGAGGGGAGGGGGGGAGGGGGGAGGGGGCGGGGAGGGGGGAGGGAACGGGGGAGGGGAACGGGGGAGGGGGAGGGGAACGGGGGAGGGTGGAGGGAGGGGAGCGGGGGGCGGGGGAGGGGGAGGGGGGAGGGGGAGGGGGAGAGGGAGGGGAGGGGGAGGGGGAGGGGGAGGGGAGGGGGAGGGGGGAGGGGGAGGGGAGGGGGAGGGGGGAGGGGAGGGGAACGGGGGAGGGGAACGGGGGAGGGGAAGGGGGGAGGGGAGGGGAACGGGGGAGGGGAAGGGGGGAGGGGGGAGGGAACGGGGGAGGGGGGAGGGGAACGGGGGAGGGGGGAGGGGAACGGGGGAGGGGGAGGGGGAGGGGAACGGGGGGAGGGGGAGGGGGAGGGGAACGGGGGAGGGGGGAGGGGAACGGGGGAGGGGGAGGGGAGGGGGGAGGGGAACGGGGGAGGGGGGAGGGAACGGGGGAGGGGGAGGGGGCGGGGGGACAGGGGAGGGGCGGGGGAAGGGGAACGGGGGAGGGGGGAGGGGAACGGGGGAGGGGGGGCGGGGGGAGGTGAGGGGAACGGGGGGAGGGGGAGGGGAACGGGGAGGGGGAACGGGGGAGGGGAAGGGGGGAGGGGGAGGGGAACGGGGGAGGGGAAGGGGGGAGGGGGGAGGGGGACGGGGAGGGGAACGGGGGAGGGGGGAGGGGAACGGGGGAGGGGGGAGGGGAACGGGGGAGGGGGGAGGGGAGGGGGGAGGGGAACGGGGGAGGGGAACGGGGGAGGGGGGGAGGGAACGGGGGAGGGGGAGGGGGCGGGGGGACAGGGGAGGGGGGCGGGGGGAGGGGAACGGGGGAGGGGGGAGGGGAACGGGGGAGGGGGGGGCGGGGGAGGTGAGGGGAACGGGGGGAGGGGAGGGGGAGGGGAGGGGAACGGGGGATGGGGGAGGGGAGGGGAACGGGGGGGAGGGGAGACGAGTGGAGGGGAGAGGGGAGAAGAGGGGGGGGATGGGGAGGGTGAGGGATGGGAGGGTGAGGGATGGGAGGGTGAGGGATGGGAGGGGGTGGGAGAGGGGAGTGGTGGGAGGGGGAGAGGAGGGAGGGGAGGAGGGGAGGAGGGAGGGGGAGGGGAGGAGGGGAGGAGGGGGAGGGGAGGAGGGAGGGGGAGGGGAGGAGGGGAGGAGGGAGGGGAGGGGGGAAGGGGGAGGGGCCGGAGGGGGGAGGGGAGGGGGGAAGGGGGAGGGGGGAGGGGAAGGTGGGAGGGGGGAGGGGGAAGGCGGGAGGGGGGAGGGGGAAGGCGGGAGGGGGAAGGAGGGGAGAGGGGAGGGGGGAGGGGGGAAGGGTGGAGGGGGGAGGGGAGAGGGAAAAGGGGGGATGGGGAGGGTGAGGGATGGGAGGGTGAGGGATGGGAGGGGAGGGGGAGGGGTGGGAGGGGGGAGGGGTGGGATAGGGTAGGGGGGAGGGGAGGGGTGGGGGGAGGGAGGGGGGACCGGCAGAAGTACCCGGCATTGCTGGGTGGGGGAGGGGAGGGGGGAGGGAGAAGAAGGGGGGAGGGGAGAAGAGGGGGGGAGGGGAGAAGGGTAGGGGAGGGGAGGGGGAAAAGGGTGGGGGAGGGGAGGGGGAAAAGGGTGGGGGAGGGGAGGGGAGGGGGAAAGGGAGGGGGAGGGGAGGGGGAAAAGGGAGGGGGAGGGGAGAAGGGGAGGGGGTAGGGTGGAGGGGGAAGGAGGGGGAAAGGGAGGGGGAGGGGGAGGGGGAAAGGGAGGGGGAGGGGGGAGGGGGAAAGGGAGGGGGAGGGGGAGGGGAAAGGGAGGGGGAGGGGGAGGGGGAAAGGGAGGGGGAGGGGGAGGGGGAAAGGGAGGGGGAGGGGGGAGGGGAAAAGGGAGGGGGAGGGGGAAAAGGGAGGGGGAGGGGGAGGGGAAAAGGGAGGGGGAGGGGGAAATGGAGGGGAGGGAGGGGGAAGGGGAGAAGGGGAGGGGGGAGGGGGAGAGGGGAGGGGGAGAAGGGGAGGGGTAGGGGTGGAGGGGGAAGGGAAGGGGGGACGGAGGGGGAGGGGGAAGGGGGAGGGAAGGGGATGGCCAGTCAACAATGACGTTGCAGTTCTCATGGTCCGAGAGCAGCACAACAATCGGACATAGTCCTGCATATTCGCGACAGCACGAAGCGGATTTTGGAGACTCACCGATCCTGTGACGTCCTCCAGTACCGGCGTTGCCGGGCGGGGGAAGGGAGACCCGTACATTCCCAACCCGTACATTCACCCTCTCGACTCAAGCTCACTCGGACAAAAGCCTCACACAAATTACACCGTGAAGGCCAATGGTCATGTCGATGCCACAAATCACGGGCGCACTGATTGAAAATATATAGAATGCTCATACTCCGTGAAAAGTGAAGCCGCCGTGTCGCCATCTTGGTCAGCACGACTTGACCAACTCGCTTCGCGGATCTCGTTTTGTGCGGCAAGAAACTGCTTCAATCGGTTACGGAAGGGTTGTGGAAAGACGTTTCCACAGCTGTTTCAAAGACATTTAATTCATATCGCACAAAATCGATACAAAACACGATCGCATAAAAGGTGAAGTGACGTGTGACGGGATGGAACATCACGTGATCGCTCTGAGCGAATCAGTCTGGCGGCGGGAATGGAACATCACGTGATCGCTCTGAGCGAATCAGCGAGCTGCTCTGGAACCGGCTGAGATTAGCGGGTACTTCGCTGAAATGCGCTGAGGTAAATATGAATAAAAAATATGGATCGTCAAATATTTTGAGTTCAGCCATGTTCGTCCCACGCTCAATGGCCATGTCTATGTCAAATATCAAGCACGTAAGCCTCTCCGTTTAGGAGTCTATCAGTAACATTACACACACACACACAAACTGTGTTTTATATATATAGATTACCAACTCACGGTCTGAGGTACTGGCGATTCAAGAGATATCCATTTTCAAAAAAAAAATATTTTCGTTTAATTAACGATATCTGCCAAACCACGTGCCCTATCGCAAATTCCAAAATGACATTTTAGTAGACTGACATGCTGAACAGATTTGTGAAGTTTCCCCTCGATTGGATCAAAAATGAGGGAGGGGCTCGGTTTTAAAGGTTCATGCTTAAAAACGTCATAACTCTGAAACCATGTGACGCATGACGTCATGCTCGCTGACTTTTTTGTTCGTCATGGGTATGCGACTTTGCCTGCAAAGTTTGGCCTCGATCTGTTCAGCCGTTGCAGAGAAAAAGGGGTTTACGAAAAACAAATTTGGCGGCCGAACCACGTGACTTGTGACGTCATAATTACCATTAAAATATTCTGCAGACCGAGTCCATCATATGGTGAAATTTTTATCTCAATCGGTTCTATTAGTGCAGAGAAATTGGTTTTTGAAGTAAATTAAAACTTAAAATGGCACTGAGTTAAGGATCATCAGAATTCTCAGAATTACAAAAGTTCAAAGTGCCCATAACTTTGTCAAAAATGATCGAAACGTCGTGAAGTTCGAACTTGACCTGTAACTTATCATGAGGAAACCATGTGCCAAGTTTGAAATCATTAGCATTCAGCGTTTAGGAAAAGAAAGTCCGGAAAACTGTTCTTTGCGTGACGGACTGACGGACTGACAGACTGACGGACGGAGGGACGGCGTGCAAACCTATAGTCCCCTACCGGTGTACAATTGAGAGGGTGTCAATTAGTCCCCTACCGGTGTACACCGGAGGGGACGATCGGTTTGCACTCCGTTCCCTCCATCTGTCAAGCTGTCAGTCTGTCAATCTGTCCGTCCGTCAGTCCGTCACGCAAAGAACAGTTTTCCGGAGTTTTTTTTTTCTAAACGCTTAATGCTAATGATTTCAAACTTGGCACATGGTTTCCTCATGATAAATTACAGATCACGTTCGAACTTCACGACGTTTCGATCATTTTTGACAAAGTTATGGCACTTTGAACTTTGGGAATTTCCCCAACAGTTTTCCGGGGTATAATTTGGAGTGCGGTAAGTCATAATACTGTCGTCTATGACAGTGATACCCAATGCCGGTAGGGGACATGTATTGCAGCACAATACTCAGAA
>NW_027619710.1:0-33406 GCF_964187855.1 Myxine glutinosa
ATTATACACACACAAAAGTTAAGCCCCAACTAAAAAGTTGTGGGATTCTGTGTTTGGGGTTCACAGATTTAAAAACGTATCCCCATTATACACACACAAAAGTTAAGCCCCAACTAAAAAGTTGTGGGATTCTGTGTTTGGGGTTCACAGATTTAAAAACGTATCCCCATTACATTTTATTTATTTATTTATTATTTTCAAGGGTATTATCTGCTTACTTGTGTTTTTTGTAATTCTTGTGAGTAAAATGAACCCAAGATTTCTTCTCCATTTAAATCATATAATTTGTAGGTCCAAGGGACTGTATCCATTACATCAATGATTTTAAATAATTCACGAGTCCATTTTTGTGTATAACCTTTCTCAAAATGACTTTTCCATTTGTATATTCTTACAATATCACCAACTTTAAACTTGGGCTTTCTCAAATTAATCTCCTTTTCATATTCTAATTTTGTAAATGTTTCTGATGGTTTTGATTGTGTTGATGAATGAACTGTATTATTGTAATTATCTACAATATCCTGAATTAAATACACCCATTTTTGAGAACCGAGTTGTGTGAATTTTTTATATAATTTCTCTTTTAAAGTACGATTAAAACGCTCAATAACAACTGCCTTTCCTTCATTAAAGGTGCTGTATAATTTAATACCCTTCCCCTTAAGAAATTTCATGAATATTTTGTTATAGAACTCTGTTCCCTCATCAGTCCATAACTTCTTTGGTTTCCTTTTATCCCGATCAAATATTAGCTTAAAGGCTAACATTAAAGTATCACCCCTTTTATTTTTTAAAGGGACAACCCAGGCAAATCTACTCCTCAAATCAATAACGGTTAAAGCATACCTGTATCCCCTGTCATTATTCAATTCAATTAAATCAGCGGACCATATGTGGTCAGTGTATTTAGAATAAACCTTCCTTCTTTTAAACTTTGTGATTATAGGTTTGTGTAATTCTTCAGCCAAAAGCTCCTCAGTCTTGATGGCATCATTAGAGCCTAATAGTTTTTTGAGGAATAACCAAGACCAAGTTTCAATTTAGCATTTATCAAATTTCTCACAATAAACCTATCAACTTTCTCTCTCAACGTTGGATTTTGTATCAAAGACAAATTATACAACATTTCGCTGTCGGCTTTATGTTTTTCAGTCAACGTAGTGGTTTTCCCATAAGCAATATCATGCTTCATACACACTTCGTCAACCCTATTTGTAGGTTTAGACCAAGGTTTAGGATTGTCAGCCTCATCTAATCTTTTATCCAAGTTTGTTCCTGGACCACAGAAAGAATACCCTGGAAGGTGTAATTCCCCTGGAATTCCAGTTGTTGTAAATTTACTTCCTGACAGAAACTTTTGTATGTCTCCTCCTCTTTTAGGAGAGATGAATTGGCACTTTTTAGAGCCACATACTTGACATATTCCTTTTTGATAAACTCTATTATTTTTAGCTTTAACATAAGAGATATTTTTAGATTTAGTTTTCTTTTTACATTTGAGACAATAACTCATATTTATTTATCAGAAAAATTCCGACAGAGTATCAAAACCTTTTTGGTTTTCAACATATACATTTCAATCTTTATTTTTAAAACATAAAGAATCCTAAGGAATGCCTTCACTCTCTCCTCCATTTATTTACAAATAAAAACTAACTAAAGTCAATGACACCAACATCATCAATCACATAATCTTTTCCTTCTTCTTCTTCTTCTTCTTCACCACTTTCTCGTTTAAATCTCTGAAATTGAAGACATTGACGTTCTTATTTTTGAAACCATTATCTTCATAAGAGTTGTTAATTCTTTAATTTCCTCTTCGGTGCGTTGAGATTGATTTATTTGCTTTAATACACTCAATCTTTTATGAATCTCAGTGATTTCCATCTTTTTATATTTTTCCTCCCTCTCTCTTTGCTCCCTCTCCTCCTCCTCCATTTTCTCCCTCTCCCTTTCCTCCTTCTCCTTTTTCTCTCTTTCCTCCTTCTCCCTTTTCTCCCTTTCCTCCTTCTCCTTTTTCTCCCTCTCCTCCTTCTCCTCCTTTTTCTCCCTCTCCTCCTTCTCCTCCCTCTCCCTTTCCTCCTTCTCCTTTTTCTCTCTTTCCTCCTTCTCTTCTTCAACTCCTTCCTCATCCCTTGCTACCCTTGAGTTTGAACCCCAAAGAATATTATACATATACTCATCTGGATTTTGAGATATTCTTGTATCTATAATTATTTTTCTCATAATAGGATACCAATAAGATTTGTTGACGATTTCTAAAAGAGTTTTATATTTCATAACTTTGAGAAGTTCATTTTTATTTAATATTTTAAACAAGTCTCTATTTGTGGGTTTAACAATATCAGTATAAGGCCAGTTTTTAATGACAAAATTCCCATGTATATGCTCCAAATCATAAGGTATGTAATACCGAGCACCCTTTTCTTGTAGGTATCCTTGAATACAAAAATTATAATTCTCTTGTAGTCTTCTTCCTGCCATTTATGTATCAGAAATATATGTGAGATTAATATTATGACAGGTAATACCACCCCATCTTCCCACTACCAAATCGGTTTGTATTCCTCGGCTTTCTATCCTTATCTCATTACCTTCCTTCTTTGTCATGCGAACCATCGCTATACTATCATATATTTTTATTTTCTTAAAATCACGTATTTGTTGTTTACTAATTGTACTTCCACATAAATCCTTATCTTCACCAAGTGGATAATATTCTTCTTTACGAGACTGATTTAAATCATGTAGGTCTTCTATGTTTATTGAAAAAGACCAATTATACCCTAAATCAGGCATATCATACCCCCATTTATTAATTCGCATATTAACTAAATGTCCTTCTTTATAAAATTTAATTGTAAGCAGGTAGTTAAATTCAATGAGGAAAGGTGTATGGTCAGTATAACCAGGTGTTGTGGTTGTAAATTTTACTTGTTTCACAAAACGTGCTGTTTTCTTTAAAGATATATATTGTGATAAATCACTGAATCTAATCAAGTCATTCGCATCTGTAGGGTTTGGATAATTGATTAATTTATAAGTATTCTTCATATTAATATTTTTACTTACACTATATTTTTGTCGTTCAGCCTGTGCCTTTGTATAATAATTTGATAAATCAATATCCTGAGAGGATTTTCCAAAGATAGAACCATCTTTTCCAACATAGGTCATTTATATTAGATAAAAAATGATATCATAAAAATTTTCATTATTGTTGAGTTGAAATAATACATATAAACATAATTGGCCACAACATTTAGAATTAATTTCTTGAACTTGGAATGTTTGATAAACACCATTCTGTAAGAATTGTATTACTTCAACAGGTGGTGGCATACCATAACTATCAAAATAATATTTATCCTGACTATTATGAATACAAACCCAATGAGAACCATTCTGTGTGTCTAAATTCATAATAATATTCTTTGTATTCTTATTTATATGTGTTAATTCATCTCTCATACAAATAACCACATTATCAATTTTTAGTGTTTTACAATACTTAGCTAGTTCTATATTTGACGTTGTATTCTTTCCAAATTGTTTAAACCATTTATCCATTTATTTATGAGAAAGATACAATCCATTACCCCGTTTAGTTAGTTTAACACCCGCTTGAGCGATAGAGGAAAGCATATCTCCAACCAACAATCTAGCTTTATCAGGTAGACTTTCAAGTTTTTGAGCAAAATCTACAATTACACCACTTCCACTAATTTGTTTCTCCAACTCCTTGTTATGTCTTTCCAATTCTTTTTGAGCTTTTAGTTGTGCCTTCCTTTCGTTAGCAGTTTTTACCGCTGCTGAAATACCACCAGTCAATGCTCCCGCCGCACTTAAACCAGCAAATAAAGGAATTAGAAACGGGAGAAATCCTCCTCTTGACTCATCTATTGAATATTTCTTTAACATAGGTTTCGTCATTTTAATTTTAAGTGATCCAACATCATTTAGTGTTTTTACTTGTGTGTGTGTGAGTAAAACATCAATTCTTACAGCTCCTTTTCTTTGAATTGTATTAACATTAATAATACAAGGCTTTTGATTTTGAATACAAGATGTTAATTTATTAAGATTGATTTGATTAACATATACCCCAACCATTTATTTATGAGAAAAAACCTATGTGATATTAATCATAACACCATTATCTGTATTAATCTGTAATTCTGTTTCCTCCAAAAGCAAACAATATGCATTAACCTCTTCACTCTCCCCTCTTTCAATGTATAGAGAAGTATCCACTCGATTAGACTTTATAGTTTCCTTTTGAGAACTCAGGTCAATTGCGTAGATTGTATAAAGTTTTTGAAACGCAACCATATCCAAAATAGGATCATTATTACCATTACTTTCACACACCTTTTGGTAGGACTTGTAGGCTTCCGCATAATCATTTTTTTCCCAATCAATTTCCAATCTATCTCGCGGATAAAATGTGCCATCAAGAGAAACCCGAAGTTGTTTCACCTTTGCATTATCACTCAGGGCATTATTCTTATTAGTACCGTCCTCTCCATCTGGTTTTTTAAAAATGAGCCAGAGGTATCGTGGCTTTCCTTGAAGAACACCTAAATTCCAAGTGTAGGTAGTGTGTTCCAGTTTAACGTGTTGACATCTTCTTTAAAGGTATGATACATTTAGCGGTTTCTTTGAGTTAAGTCTTCTATTTAACATCTCTTCCGTTTTAAGATTAGGAGTATATTCACTGATATACCAACACAAATCATTAATAACAAATTTATTATTTTCTCCAAAAGCATTTTCATCCCCAAAAAGCAATCTATTTACATTATCATTCCTTTGTAGTTGAAATCTAATTTTAAGCCCATACAAAACTTTATCATAATCACAAAATCCAAATATACCTTTCAGAGGTACTGCTACGGTAAAACTATTCTCAGCTTTTGCGTCATCATTATACATTGACTTCCTTTGACTATAACCAGGGTCTGCGTTTGTACCCGTTGACATATCAGGAATAAAACCCTCAACAGCTCCCTTACCCATTCTATCACTA
Organism: Myxine glutinosa; assembly: GCF_964187855.1. Classification (NCBI taxonomy): domain Eukaryota; kingdom Metazoa; phylum Chordata; class Myxini; order Myxiniformes; family Myxinidae; genus Myxine; species Myxine glutinosa. Next base: position 5,033 of record NW_027619710.1, read on the forward strand.
AACGAATATAGTGTAAATTTCATCATTTCAGATGTAGCAGAGACATAATCAACCGCTTCAACCTCTTGTGTTCCAATATACAGGCGGACACTGTCAAACATTTTCCAGAAGAAATCATTTACGAGTGTAGCATTAGTATTATTCGCAGCCTTAGTGAATTTAAATTTACACAGCAAGAAACTATCAGCTATATTCAAGTAAGTTTGTTGATTATTTATTTCAAAACTTTTTGTTCCGTTTGAATTCCAGTCTGTTCCTGTTATAGCATTTACCTTAAAATAGTCTTCCTTTTTAGTGGAGTTTGAAATGATAATCGTATCATCCAAATCATAGATACTATCAATCGCTTCCATACTTGTATTTATATAGCATTAAAATTGTTGAAACCCTGACCCAAGTATTTTAATGATTTTTTGTCGTTCTTGTGAAGATAGTTGAGTTTTACCTTTTTTTATTTCTTTGATTGCTTGTAATTTATGAGACTCCTTTTGAGCATCTTTTATACTCTTTATAGCACCCGCAACGGAGCCCACGGCAGAAGCAGTTGAACCAATTAGGTCTTTATGTTTAAGGATGGTTGAACCAATACCCATTAGAGTATCAATTATCCCATCTCCTTTATTTCGAAATTGATGACCTACACCTCGTTGTCTCTTAGGTTTATAGTATCCTCTACCCACATACCTTGTATAGTCTGGTGAAAGGAACATGCCCTCCCCTGTAATTATTTTATATTTTCCCAACTCGTGTTTTCTCACAATAACCATTATTTATTTATTGAAAAACTTCACGTAGGTGAATTCTGATGGATATAATTTCATCATTAAAGGATATCATACGATTATCTTGGTCGGTTATCCTAAAATTTACTCTGTATATGGTTTTTCCTGACACAGGTAAATAGACAAGATTTTTTGGTTCCATATTAAATTTATAACCAATCGGGGTTGAGTATGCACTGAATGAAAATATTGTATTTGTTCTTATTCCATCGTTATAAGCACCATCAATCAAATCACAATGAATTAATACTGAATTTATACCGGAGGATATTTGGATAACATTATCACTGTAAAACGTCCCGTTATTTTCAATCTTTTTTGAAGAGAAACCCAATAGCTCTCTAAACGAATTTTCAATCGTGAAATCAACTTTATAATTATTTTTAAGTTTAATAGTTGATTTTGAAGTGTGTTTTTGAATATCTATTACAATATTTTTTGGTTCATCACCTTTTTCTTTCATAAGGCGAGAGACTTCTGAAGATATTTGAGAAATCTCGTAAGCTCCAGGTGAAACGGTTATAGTTTTATATCCACTTCCTGGATTATAACTAAACTTGTTGTTTTTCTCTGTGATATTAAAAAGGGTATTGTAAGTTTCCATTGACAACAAAGATGCCTCATATGAGGTAAGGGGGTCAAGTTGTAGTGGGTAAGGGAATGAAGCTGTGTAATCGCTCGTTGTGAAATTAAAACTAAGAATTGTGCTTCTCATCTTATTTAATATCTAATAAAATATCTTTGTATTGACATTTATTAATTATTTTCATGTTCATCAACTGATCTAAAATGGCTGAGGATTCATTAAAACAATTGTTGTTTCCAGCCTTCTTACTACCTAACAACAATAATAGCCTATTAACTAATTGTGATGGGTCATTTGGAAGAAAACTAACACCCGAACCAAGCTTACTTAAAGCATCAATAATATGTTTCTCCTTCTCATTCTTCTTACTTTTACCAGCAACAGAAACTCCATAATCAAGTGCATTTAGCAACTCAATATATACCCTATCTTCCTCTCTTTCCATATCAAGTGGTTCCTCAAAATATTTTGAACCGCTGAATCCGGGGTTTGTTAGAAGAAACATTAATCTTGGAGTTAATTTAACATTTGGTTGAGTAGAACTCAAGAACATCAATTCATCATTAAATATCAATACCTTTTCTTCCACAAGATGAAACACTGCTGGTTCTTCTGTTGGAATGAGACCTGCTCTGGTTTTTGAACCCGCCGAATATTCATTGTTTTGAAGAGCTTCCACAACATAATTAGGGGGTTGATTTACCTCCTCAAGTTTCCGAAATAATCCCTCGTCATCATATTCTAATTCACCAAGTTCTTGTTTTGTTATCTGACTAAAATCTTTGAGCATTTGAAGTTTTTTCGGAGTAAATTCTACCGTGGGTACTGTAGGTGAGTGTTGAGTTTTCAAAAGTGGTTTAAAGAATTTCTCTTGTTTTCTTTCAAAGGCTTCTTCACCAGTTAGTTTCTGTCTCCGTTTCTTCTTTATCTCTTCCTGTTGTTTAACAACTTTTGAAACTAATTGTTGATGTTCCTTAAACTTTCTTTCTCTTTCTTCAGTATTCATTTTCTGTATTTATTTATTGAAAAATATCATTTAGTATCTCATCTTGTTTCACAACAATATATTTATATTTTCCAATCGTGTGTTTCATATAATTTTCAAATTCTTTTTTACTACATAACGTAGAGCAATTATCTCTCCAAAAATTATTTACATCTATTGAATTTAACTTAAATAAAATAAAAGTATTGGCATTGTTTCTTATTGAGCGTCGAGGGAGTTGAAAATATGATTGACTAAGATATATACAATTACAAGAAGAATGTCTCCCTCTTGTATAGTAGCTATCCATTACTGTTTGGTTTCTCTCATTAACACAATCATCAAAGATGACGAGGTTCTTTTTTGATTTATCTAAATCTTGAGGTGAAGGTATATCATCCGTATTATCACTGAGAATACAAGTTATGGGTTTCGATTTTGATTTCTGTGTATCACAAAATAATTGTATTATATCTTCAATATTATAATCATTCAGTTTGTTTTGAAGTTTAAATAAACCGATAATGTCTTCCTTTTTAAGACCTGCATTAAAACCCTGTGAGAGTAGTTGATACTCGGGTTGAAAACTTGACTTTGTAAAAATTATTAAATTATCATAATCTAAAAAATTAGGACCAAGGAGCATCTTTAAAAGTAAACAGGTTTTCCCACATCCGCTTGAACCAACTATTAGACATCTCAATGAATTTGGAATGTTTTTATGGTTATTAAATTTTATCTTATTTTCCCAAACGGGTAAAAAATCATTCATTTATATATTTGGAAAACAAGTCATCCAACTTTTTTTGAGCTATTTTAGAAACTCTATATTTTATCCTGAGTTCTGGTTTAATTTCAAAATAATTCATTATTTTATTTATGTAGTATCTTGTATTAACATTTCCATTAAAATTATTTTGAATAATAAATATCATTAAACCCTTATACATTTCCTCAATACAAAGAGTCTCTTTCCTTGTAAGAAATGGTGTATTATCACCATAATGCTTAACATTCATCTCTCTTATTAATCTTGTAAAGTAATTCATTTTTGGTTCTAATTTAAAAGAGTTATATGTTTTTTTATATTTCTTATTATCATTAATTAGAATATAATCACAGAATAAACATTGTTTATATGAATCCTCATCATTAAGCCCCACTCTATCACAAGCCGGACAATTCTCTAATTTATCATATGGAGAGTCTGGAAATTCTAAATATCCTTCAGAACTTATCATATTTATGTGGTAAATTTTTACTTAAACTAAACGCAAGTTTATTCATTAATAAATACAATGTTTCAAAGCACAAAAGACAAATTTCAATCAATCTCTACTTCTGTGGAAGATATAGAAAAATATGTCAAAGATGTTAAATTGAACAAAGATAAATATGGAAATTTTTGGGTAAAACCAGTTATGGAAAATAACATGAGCCCCTCTATTTCATTTAAAGGAAGAGCTCTAACTATACCTGGAAAGACATCCATTAAAGTAAATCTAACAAAAGTTTCTCCTCTACTCCTGGCAATTTATTCAAAGCTTGAAAAAGTGATTGACCACGATACTTTGAAAAAGAATGATAAGACCATTAATAATTCTAGAGGAGACATTTGTATTTTCTTTAATAATCCAAAGGGTGTAGATCTAAGTAAAATGAATGATGTTAATATTTCTGGTGAAATGTCATTTCGTTCTATGATAGTTAGAGATTATTTAAAGATAACTTTTGATATTAAAAATGTAGAGATTGAATCCGTTAATGAAAGAAAGTATATTGGTATAGATGGAAAGGTTTTTTCTGCTAATTAAATATGAGTCATTACAGCAGTGAAGATTTTACTATTTCATTGAACTCGGACGATAGTGATGATAGTATTTCATTGAACTCGGACGATGGTGATGATAGTATTTCATTGAACACAGATGATAGTTATGATACTAATAGTTTGTGCTCAAATGATAGTTATGAGAGTAGCTTTATTGATGACTCTGAGTATGATTCTGAGTATTCATGTGATAGTTATGACTTAGATGATTCTGAGTGAAAAAGTGTTTTAGTTTAAGCACAGCGATATATATAAAACGGAGCTGTAAAGCTCAAAAGTGTTTTATTTTAAGCACAGTGATATATATAAAACACCACGTTTTCTCACGCTATAAATATGGTTTATTGTGATACTTGCGAGAAGGAAGTAAAATATTATAAACAACATATTCTCACCGCAAAACATACATACAACATTTTAAACAAACTTTCCCCTCTTCCACCTGAAACAAAACACTGTTCTACATGTAATAAAAATATCCTCAAGAAAGGCTTCAAAATACATCTTAAAACAAATCTACATTTATCAAATTTTATCACAACTAAAAACTCTGATGGAGCATTCAAAGGACATATTAAAATAAGAGTCTTTAACTTCAAACCTCCTGAACCAGAGTCTATAGTTGATGCTGTAGAAATAGTTAAACCTGCTGTTCAAACGTTGATTGAAAAAACACTAAAGGAAATGAAACCACTTAAATTTTATATGGGAGTAAAATTAGAAATGACAAAGGATGAAGGAGTTATAGATGCACCATACATGAGAACTGAGCCACACTTTATATCTTCATATCAAGATTTTAAAACATCAGGAGTCTATGATGAACTTATTAAACAAGAGCAAGATGTGGATAATTCAATCGTAGGAAGTGGATTCAATATAGGAAAAATTATTTACATAGACATTCATATTCTTAAATCAGATCCTCTAAAAGCTTCTTCTTACATTGATTTACCCAGTGTTATCAAAAATAGAAAAGCAGTTATCAATATCAAAAATAAAGACAATAAATGTTTTCTCTGGTCTATTTTAGCACACTTACATCCTCCACATTTTCATGATGAAAGAGTATCTCATTATAAAAAATATGAGAATACATTAAATACGAAAGATCTAAAGTTTCCGATGACTTTAAATGATATTCCTAAATTTGAAAAGATGAATAATTTATCAGTTAATGTTTATGGTCTAACAGAAACAAACAACATTCAGGTTTTAAAGCTTTCTGACAATTGTAAACAAACTCATATTAATCTTCTATATTTTAATTCAGACGAAAATTCACATTATACATACATCAAAGATATTGCTAAATTAATAAAACCACAAGTCTGTAAGAGAACAAATAAAATATATATTTGTTTGCGTTGTCTTAACTTCTTCAATTCACAAGAAAGATTAGATAAACATTCAAATTATTGTGGCGAACATAAATCAACGGTAATCAATATGCCTAAAGAAGGCTCAAAGATCACATTCAAAGATGAAAATAAAAAGATCAAACATCCATTTGTTATATATGCTGATTTTGAAAGTATTTTAGAAAAAATTGATACTGCTTCTCCAGATCCAAAAGAATCATACACAAATAAATATCAAAAACATACTCCTTGTGGTTTTTGTTATTATATCAAATCATCCGTTGGTGATAAATATAACAAGTTAGAGATGTATAGAGGCTCAAATACCCCAGAGGAGTTTGTGAAACGACTAGAAAAAGACTGTGTTCGATTAACCAAGATAATGAGAGAAACCAATAAACCAATGTCCTTAACAAGTAAAGAAAAAAGGGAATTTATAAAAAACAATGTCTGTCATATTTGTGAGGAGAAAATTGGTAAAGGTCTAAAGGTTAGAGACCATTGTCATCTCACTGGTAAATATAGAGGTCCGGCTCATCAAAGTTGTAATATTAATTATCAACTCCCCTCTTTCATTCCTGTCTTTCTTCATAACAACGCTCATTATGATACACATCTATTTATCAAGGAACTCTCAAAGACTTCTGGAAGTATCTCAGCAATTCCAAACACGGATCAGAAATACATTTCATTCACAAAAACAATTCACACATCTCCTATTACTCATATCAGATTTCTTGATACATTTAAATTCATGGCAAGTCCATTGGTTAACTTGGTTCAAAATCTAAAAGAGTTTCCATGTCTTTCAGAGTATTTTTTAGATAAAGATTTTCTAACACAAAAGGGAATTTACCCCTATGACTATATGGACTCATTTGAGAGATTCAATGAAACACAACTTCCTTCAAAAGAAAATTTCTATAACAAATTAAATAATAGTCATATATCTGATAAAGATTATGTACACGCACAAAATGTTTGGGAAAAATATAACATCAAGAATCTTGGCGAGTATCACGATTTGTATCTCAAAACTGATGTGCTTTTATTGGCCGATGTATTTGAAGCCTTTAGATCTGTTTGTCGCACTGGATATGGATTGGATCCTGCTCACTACTACACAGCACCTGGATTGGCCTGGAGTGCGATGTTGAAAATGACAAAACAAGATTTGGATTTGATAACCGATGTTGATATGCTTTTGATGATTGAAAAGGCAAAAAGAGGTGGAATTTCACAAGTCTGCTCGAGTAGATACACAAAAGCAAATAACAAATATCTTCCAAATTATGATCCAACGAAAGAGAGTTCTTACTTGATGTACTATGACGCGAACAACCTGTATGGCTGGGCAATGTCTCAGGCTCTTCCTTATGGAAAACTTAGATGGGTAAAGGAAAAAGACTACAAAAACGTTTTACAAGATGTATGTATCTCTACACAAAAAGAATTGGATGAAGAAAAAGTTGGTTATTATTTTGAAATTGATTTAAAATATCCAGAGGAACTCCATAACCTACACAAAGATCTCCCATTTGCTTGTGAGAAAGCAAGTCCAAAGAAAGAATGGTTGAGTGATTATCAACGATCGTTTGATATAGGTGAATCAACAGAAAAATTACTTACTACATTATATAACAAGAAAAATTATGTTCTACACCAAAGAAATTTGCGACAATATTTATCAAAAGGTCTAAGAGTAGAGAAGATCCATAGGGTTCTAAAGTTCAATCAAAGTCATTGGTTAAAGGGGTACATTGATTTTAATACACAAAGAAGAACAGAGTCAAAAACAGATTTTGAGAAAGACTTTTATAAATTGATGAATAATGCGGTCTTTGGTAAGACTATGGAGAATGTGAGGAAAAGACAAAATATCAGACTATCAACATCTTGGGAACAAGCATCAAAATTAATTAATAGACCGAGTTTTACTCGAGCTGAGGTCTTTACTGAGAACTTTTGTGCGATCCATTTGATTAAAGAGAGTATTGAAATGAACAAACCTATTTATATTGGAACAACAATTCTTGATTTATCAAAGTCATTAATGTATGATTACTTTTATAATAACTTGAGGAAGAAATATCAAAATGATGTTAATCTACTTTATATGGATACAGATAGTTTTATTTTGAAAATTAATACCAACGATGTTTATTCAGACATGAAAAGAGACATTAATATCTATGACACGAGTAATTACAGTCCAGAGAGTGAGTTGTTCTCTTCTAAAAATAAAAAGGTGATTGGAAAGTTCAAGGATGAATTAGGAGGAAATGTTATGAGTGAATTTGTGGGATTGAGGTCAAAGGCTTATGCTTATAAATACATTGTGAATAACGTTGAAAAGACTGATAAGAAGTTAAAAGGTGTAAAGAAAAATGTTATTAAAGAAACAATAAACTTTAAGGATTATTATAACTGTTTAACAACAAAGAAAGAAGAGTTTAGAAAGATTAATGGAATAAGAAGTTATAAACATCAATTATATTCAGAAGAGATAAATAAGAAAGCATTGGGGGCTTTTGATGATAAGAGGTTTATTTTAGAAAATGGAATTGATAGTCTCCCTTATGGTTATATAAGTATATAAGTGATAAGATATATATATAAGTGATAAGATATATATAAGTGATAAGATATACATAAGTGATAAGTTAAAAAGGGGGGGGTTGGGGATTTTAACGGGATACCGCCGCCTTTTTTACTATTATATAAATGATAGAACCAAGTATCAACCAGACTAAAGAGTGGAGGTGTAATCAACCTTGGTATATAAATGGAAAACATAATGAATGTGAAAAATATCAAATAGGTATAATTGAAAAGGCAACTGGTAAAAAAGTTCACAAAACAAATAAGAGAATTAATTTAAATACCGGTGAATTGGGTAAAAAAGATGGAAATATTTTTGAGTGGACGGAAAACTTTGATGGTTGTCAGGAAAATATATACTTTAATTTAAAAATGGTATGTGGCACTGGAGGCGCTCAAGCAAGAACATTGAGGGAGGTTTACCATTTTATCTTAGCTCAGTTAAAATATCTTAATAAAGAACCAAACTCAAACATATTTTTTGTTAATGTATTAGATGGTGAAGAGAGTTGTAGGAGAATTAAATTATTTCCCACGCATAAACAAATATTTGTAGGGTCGTTGTTTGAGTGGGTTATATTCACCAGATGATATTAAGAGTAAAAGGTTAAAAGGTCCATGAGGTCAGAAGGATCACAGGTGTTTAAGTGGTCTAATGAATAAGGATAACATGTCAAAAGGTTAGAAGGTTCGTAAAGAACAGGGTGAGAGAAATATAGGTGTTTAGGGGCAATGAGGGAGGGAAAGAATTAATATGGAAGTGAATGGGTCAATGTTTGAGTGGGTCAAAGATTAATCTGCCAGATGATATGTAGAAGAAGGATGATAGGTCTATAAGAGAAAACAAATATTTGTTTATGCGTGGTCTAATGAACAACATTAAGGATAGGTACTACAGACAAAAGGTTCATAAAGATGAGGGTGGGAGAAATAGAGGTGTTTATGATTTTTGAAAAAGACAAGGGGGTAAATGACATTAGATAGGGATTTCCCATGTTAAACGGAGGTGTCCCAGAAGCAACATTATTACACTACTCTTGTGTTAGTGTTGAAAAACCACTTTTCACACTTGTGTTGGTGCAGGAAACCACTTTTGCACTTGTATTAGTGTGGAAAAAACACTTTTTGCACTTGTGATAGTGTTGAAAAACCACATTTTGCACTTGTGTTAGTGTTGAAAAAACACTTTTCGCACTTGTGTTGGTGCAGGAAACCACTTTTGCACTTGTATTAGTGTGGAAAAACCACTTTTCGCGCTTGTGTTTTTGTTGAAAAACCACTTTTCGCACTTGTGTTAGTGTTGAAAAACCACTTTTCGCACTTGTGTTAGTGTTGAAAAACCACTTTTCGCACTTGTGTTGGTGCAGGAAACCACTTTTGCACTTGTATTAGTGTGGAAAAACCACTTTTCGCACTTGTGTTAGTGTTGAAAAACCACTTTTTGCACTTGTGTTAGTGTTGAAAAACCACATTTTGCACTTGTGTTGGTGCAGGAAACCACTTTTGCACTTGTATTAGTGTGGAAAAACCACTTTTCGCACTTGTGTTAGTGTTGAAAAACCACTTTTCGCACTTGTGTTGGTGCAGGAAACCACTTTTGCACTTGTATTAGTGTTGAAAAACCACTTTTCGCACTTGTGTTAGTGTTGAAAAACCACTTTTCGCACTTGTGTTAGTGTTGAAAAACCACTTTTTGCACTTGTGTTAGTGTAGAAAAACCACTTTTCGCACTTGTGTTGGTGCAGGAAACCACTTTTGCGCCTGTATTAGTGTTGAAAAACCACTTTTCGCACTTGTGTTATTGTTGAAAAACCACTTTTCGCACTTGTGTTAGTGTTGAAAAACCACTTTTTGCACTTGTGTTGGTGCAGGAAACCACTTTTGCACTTGTATTAGTGTGGAAAAACCACTTTTCGCACTTGTGTTAGTGTTGAAAAACCACTTTTCGCACTTGTGTTAGTGTTGAAAAACCACTTTTCGCACTTGTGTTGGTGCAGGAAACCACTTTTGCACTTGTAATAGTGTGGAAAAACCACTTTTCGCACTTGTGTTATTGTTGAAAAACCACTTTTCGCACTTGTGTTAGTGTTGAAAAACCACTTTTCGCACTTGTGTTAGTGTTGAAAAACCACTTTTGGCACTTGTGTTGGTGCAGGAAACCACTTTTGCACTTGTATTAGTGTGGAAAAAACACTTTTCGCACTTGTGTTAGTGTTGAAAAACCACTTTTCGCTCTTGTGTTAGTGTTGAAAAAACACTTTTCGCACTTGTGTTGGTGCAGGAAACCACTTTTGCACTTGTATTAGTGTGGAAAAACCACTTTTCGCACTTGTGTTAGTGTTGAAAAACCACTTTTCGCACTTGTGTTAGTGTTGAAAAACCACTTTTCGCACTTGTGTTGGTGCAGGAAACCACTTTTGCACTTGTATTAGTGTGGAAAAACCACTTTTCGCACATGTGTTAGTGTTGAAAAACCACTTTTCGCACTTGTGTTAGTGTTGAAAAACCACATTTCGCACTTGTGTTGGTGCAGGAAACCACTTTTGCACTTGTATTAGTGTGGAAAAACCACTTTTCGCACTTGTGTTAGTGTTGAAAAACCACTTTTCGCACTTGTGTTAGTGTTGAAAAAACACATTTCGCACTTGTGTTAGTGTTGAAAAACCACTTTTCGCACTTGTGTTGGTGCAGGAAACCACTTTTGCACTTGTATTAGTGTGGAAAAACCACTTTTCGCACTTGTGTTATTGTTGAAAAACCACTTTTCGCACTTGTGTTAGTGTTGAAAAACCACTTTTCGCACTTGTGTTAGTGTTGAAAAACCACTTTTGGCACTTGTGTTGGTGCAGGAAACCACTTTTGCACTTGTATTAGTGTGGAAAAAACACTTTTCGCACTTGTGTTAGTGTTGAAAAACCACTTTTCGCTCTTGTGTTAGTGTTGAAAAAACACTTTTCGCACTTGTGTTGGTGCAGGAAACCACTTTTGCACTTGTATTAGTGTGGAAAAACCACTTTTCGCACTTGTGTTAGTGTTGAAAAACCACTTTTCGCACTTGTGTTAGTGTTAAAAAACCACTTTTCACACTTGTGTTAGTGTTGAAAAACCACTTTTCGCACTTGTGTTGGTGCAGGAAACCACTTTTGCACTTGTATTAGTGTGGAAAAAACACTTTTCGCACTTGTGTTAGTGTTGAAAAACCACTTTTCGCACTTGTGTTAGTGTTGAAAAACCACTTTTCGCACTTGTGTTGGTGCAGGAAACCATTTTTGCACTTGTATTAGTGTGGAAAAATCACTTTTTGCACTTGTGATAGTGTTGAAAAACCACTTTTTGCACTTGTGTTAGTGTTGAAAAACCACTTTTCGCACTTGTGTTGGTGCAGAAAACCACTTTTGCACTTGTATTAGTGTGGAAAAACCACTTTTCGCACTTGTGTTAGTGTTGAAAAACCACTTTTCGCACTTGTGTTAGTGTTGAAAAACCACTTTTCACACTTGTGTTGGGTGCAGGAAACCACTTTTGCACTTGTATTAGTGTGGAAAAAACACTTTTTGCACTTGTGATAGTGTTGAAAAACCACATTTTGCACTTGTGTTAGTGTTGAAAAAACACTTTTCGCACTTGTGTTGGTGCAGGAAACCACTTTTGCACTTGTATTAGTGTGGAAAAACCACTTTTCGCGCTTGTGTTTTTGTTGAAAAACCACTTTTCGCACTTGTGTTAGTGTTGAAAAACCACTTTTCGCACTTGTGTTAGTGTTGAAAAACCACTTTTCGCACTTGTGTTGGTGCAGGAAACCACTTTTGCACTAGTATTAGTGTGGAAAAAACACTTTTCGCACTTGTGTTTGTGTTGAAAAACCACTTTTTGCAATTGGGTTAGTGTTGAAAAACCACTTTTCGCACTTGTGTTGGTGCAGGAAACCACTTTTGCACTTGTATTAGTGTGGAAAAAACACTTTTTGCACTTGTGATATTGTTGAAAAACCACTTTTTGCACTTGTGTTAGTGTTGAAAAACCACTTTTCGCACTTGTGTTGGTGCAGGAAACCACTTTTGCACTTGTATTAGTGTGGAAAAACCACTTTTCGCACTTGTGTTAGTGTTGAAAAACCACTTTTCGCACTTGTGTTAGTGTTGAAAAACCACTTTTCGCACTTGTGTTGGTGCAGGAAACCACTTTTGCACTTGTATTAGTGTGGAAAAAACACTTTTTGCACTTGTGATAGTGTTGAAAAACCACTTTTCGCACTTGTGTTAGTGTTGAAAAACCACTTTTCGCACTTGTGTTAGTGTTGAAAAACCACTTTTCGCACTTGTGTTAGTGCAGGAAACCACTTTTGCACTTGCATTATTGTGGAAAAAACACTTTTTGCACTTGTGATGGTGTTGAAAAACCACTTTTCGCACTTGTGATAGTGTTGAAAAACCACTTTTCGCACTTGTGTTAGTGTTGAAAAACCACTTTTCGCACTTGTGTTGGTGCAGGAAACCACTTTTGCACTTGTATTAGTGTGGAAAAAACACTTTTCGCACTTGTGTTAGTGTTGAAAAACCACTTTTCGCACTTGTGTTAGTGTTGAAAAACCACTTTTCGCACTTGTGTTAGTGTTGAAAAACCACTTTTCGCACTTGTGTTGGTGCAGGAAACCACTTTTGCACTTGTATTAGTGTGGAAAAAACACAATTTGCACTTGTGATAGGTTGAAAAACCAATTTTCGCACTTGTGTTAGTGTTGAAAAACAACTTTTCGCACTTGTGTTGGTGCAGAAAACCACTTTTGCACTTGTATTAGTGTGGACAAAACACTTTTTGCACTTGTGATAGTGTTGAAAAACCACTTTTCGCACTTGTGTTAGTGTTGAAAAACCGCTTTTCGCACTTGTGTTGGTGCAGGAAACCACTTTTGCACTTGTATTAGTGTGGAAAAACCACTTTTCGCACTTGTGTTAGTGTTTAAAAACCACTTTTCGCACTTGTGTTAGTGTTGAAAAACCACTTTTCGCACTTGTGTTAGTGTTGAAAAACCACTTTTCGCACTTGTGTTGGTGCAGGAAACCACTTTTGCACTTGTATTAGTGTGGAAAAAACACTTTTTACCTTCGCAAAAGCGGAAGGTTATGTTTTGATCGCTGTGTATTTATTTGTATGTCTGTGTGTGTGTGTGTGTGTGTATGTTATTCGCATAACTCAAAAAGTATTCAACCGATTCGCATGAAAATTGGTGGGATGATAGGTTATTATCCGGGAACCATTTGATTAGATTTTGGAATCGATCGGGTCAAAGGTCAAGGTCAAGGTCATGAAAAGGTCAAAATCGTCTTTTTACCATAGCGCGGTCAATTTGTGTCCAATTTGTATGAAACTAATGCCAAAATGCTTTGCTACACAGATCTTGTAGTCTTTTATTTTGGCAACAAATGTAGCTGCGGCGAAGGTATGCGCTCTACCGAGTGCCCGTTCTAGTTGCACTTGAAATAGTGTTGAAAAACCACTTTTTGCACTTGTGTTAGTGTTGAAAAACCACTTTTCGCACTTGTGTTAGTGTTGAAAAACCACTTTTCGCACTTGTGTTAGTGCAGGAAACCACTTTTGCACTTGTATTAGTGTGGAAAAAACACTTTTTGCACTTGTGATAGTGTTGAAAAACCACTTTTCGCACTTGTGTTAGTGTTGAAAAACCACTTTTCGCACTTGTGTTAGTGTTGAAAAACCACTTTTCGCACTTGTGTTAGTGCAGGAAACCACTTTTGCACTTGTATTAGTGTGGAAAAACCACTTTTCGCACTTGTGTTAGTGTTGAAAAACCACTTTTTGCACTTGTGTTAGTGTAGAAAAACCACTTTTCGCACTTGTGTTGGTGCAGGAAACCACTTTTGCGCTTGTATTAGTGTTGAAAAACCACTTTTCGCACTTGTGTTAGTGTTGAAAAACCACTTTTCGCACTTGTGTTAGTGTTGAAAAACCACTTTTCGCACTTGTGTTGGTGCAGGAAACCACTTTTGCACTTGTATTAGTGTGGAAAAACCACTTTTCGCACTTGTGTTAGTGTTGAAAAACCACTTTTCGCACTTGTGTTAGTGTTGAAAAACCACTTTTCGCACTTGTGTTAGTGTCGAAAAACCACATTTCGCACTTGTGTTAGTGTTGAAAAACCACTTTTCGCACTTGTGTTGGTGCAGGAAACCACTTTTGCACTTGTATTAGTGTGGAAAAACCACTTTTCGCACTTGTGTTATTGTTGAAAAACCACTTTTCGCACTTGTGTTAGTGTTGAAAAACCACTTTTCGCACTTGTGTTAGTGTTGAAAAACCACTTTTGGCACTTGTGTTGGTGCAGGAAACCACTTTTGCACTTGTATTAGTGTGGAAAAAACACTTTTCGCACTTGTGTTAGTGTTGAAAAACCACTTTTTGCACTTGTGTTAGTGTAGAAAAACCACTTTTCGCACTTGTGTTGGTGCAGGAAACCACTTTTGCGCTTGTATTAGTGTTGAAAAACCACTTTTCGCACTTGTGTTAGTGTTGAAAAACCACTTTTCGCACTTGTGTTAGTGTTGAAAAACCACTTTTCGCACTTGTGTTGGTGCAGGAAACCACTTTTGCACTTGTATTAGTGTGGAAAAAACACTTTTTGCACTTGTGATAGTGTTGAAAAACCAATTTTCGCACTTGTGTTAGTGTTGAAAAACCACTTTTCGCACTTGTGTTGGTGCAGGAAACCACTTTTGCACTTGTATTAGTGTGGAAAAACCACTTTTCGCACTTGTGATAGTGTTGAAAAACCACTTTTCACACATGTGTTGTGTTGAAAAACCACTTTTCGCACTTGTGTTGGTGCAGGAAACCACTTTTGCACTTGTATTAGTGTGGAAAAACCACTTTTCGCACTTGTGTTAGTGTTGAAAAACCACTTTTCGCACTTGTGTTAGTGTTGAAAAACCACATTTCGCACTTGTGTTGGTGCAGGAAACCACTTTTGCACTTGTATTAGTGTGGAAAAACCACTTTTCGCACTTGTGTTAGTTTTGAAAAACCACTTTTCGCACTTGTGTTGGTGCAGGAAACCACTTTTGCGCTTGTATTAGTGTTGAAAAACCACTTTTCGCACTTGTGTTAGTGTTGAAAAACCACTTTTCGCACTTATGTTAGTGTTGAAAAACCACTTTTTGCACTTGTGTTAGTGTTGAAAAACCACTTTTTGCACTTGTGTTAGTGTAGAAAAACCACTTTTCGCACTTGTGTTGGTGCAGGAAACCACTTTTGCGCTTGTATTAGTGTTGAAAAACCACTTTTCGCACTTGTGTTAGTGTTGAAAAACCACTTTTCGCACTTGTGTTAGTGTTGAAAAACCACTTTTCGCACTTGTGTTGGTGCAGGAAACCACTTTTGCACTTGTATTAGTTTGGAAAAACCACTTTTCGCACTTGTGTTAGTGTTGAAAAACCACTTTTCGCACTTGTGTTAGTGTTGAAAAACCACATTTCGCACTTGTGTTAGTGTTGAAAAACCACTTTTCGCACTTGTGTTGGTGCAGGAAACCACTTTTGCACTTGTATTAGTGTGGAAAAACCACTTTTCGCACTTGTGTTATTGTTGAAAAACCACTTTTCGCACTTGTGTTAGTGTTGAAAAACCACTTTTCGCACTTGTGTTAGTGTTGAAAAACCACTTTTGGCACTTGTGTTGGTGCAGGAAACCACTTTTGCACTTGTATTAGTGTGGAAAAAACACTTTTCGCACTTGTGTTAGTGTTGAAAAACCACTTTTCGCTCTTGTGTTAGTGTTGAAAAAACACTTTTCGCACTTGTGTTGGTGCAGGAAACCACTTTTGCACTTGTATTAGTGTGGAAAAACCACTTTTCGCACTTGTGTTAGTGTTGAAAAACCACTTTTCGCACTTGTGTTAGTGTTGAAAAACCACTTTTCGCACTTGTGTTGGTGCAGGAAACCACTTTTGCACTTGTATTAGTGTGGAAAAACCACTTTTCGCACTTGTGTTAGTGTAGAAAAACCACTTTTTGCACTTGTGTTAGTGTTGAAAAACCACATTTCGCACTTGTGTTGGTGCAGGAAACCACTTTTGCACTTGTATTAGTGTGGAAAAACCACTTTTCGCACTTGTGTTAGTGTTGAAAAACCACTTTTCGCACTTGTGTTAGTGTTGAAAAACCACATTTCGCACTTGTGTTAGTGTTGAAAAACCACATTTCGCACTTGTGTTGGTGCAGTAAACCACTTTTGCACTTGTATTAGTGTGGAAAAACCACTTTTCGCACTTGTGTTATTGTTGAAAAACCACTTTTCGCACTTGTGTTAGTGTTGAAAAACCACTTTTCGCACTTGTGTTAGTGTTGAAAAACCACTTTTGGCACTTGTGTTGGTGCAGGAAACCACTTTTGCACTTGTATTAGTGTGGAAAAAACACTTTTCGCACTTGTGTTAGTGTTGAAAAACCACTTTTCGCTCTTGTGTTAGTGTTGAAAAAACACTTTTCGCACTTGTGTTGGTGCAGGAAACCACTTTTGCACTTGTATTAGTGTGGAAAAACCACTTTTCGCACTTGTGTTAGTGTTGAAAAACCACTTTTCGCACTTGTGTTAGTGTTAAAAAACCACTTTTCACACTTGTGTTAGTGTTGAAAAACCACTTTTCGCACTTGTGTTGGTGCAGGAAACCACTTTTGCACTCGTATTAGTGTGGAAAAAACACTTTTCGCACTTGTGTTAGTGTTGAAAAACCACTTTTCGCACTTGTGTTAGTGTTGAAAAACCACTTTTCGCACTTGTGTTGGTGCAGGAAACCACTTTTGCACTTGTATTAGGGTGGAAAAATCACTTTTTGCACTTGTGATAGTGTTGAAAAACCACTTTTTGCACTTGTGTTAGTGTTGAAAAACCACTTTTCGCACTTGTGTTGGTGCAGGAAACCACTTTTGCACTTGTATTAGTGTGGAAAAACCACTTTTCGCACTTGTGTTAGTGTTGAAAAACCACTTTTCGCACTTGTGTTAGTGTTGAAAAACCACTTTTCACACTTGTGTTGGTGCAGGAAACCACTTTTGCACTTGTATTAGTGTGGAAAAACACTTTTTGCACTTGGGATAGTGTTGAAAAACCACATTTCGCACTTGTTTTAGTGTTGAAAAACCACTTTTCGCACTTGTGTTTGTGCAGGAAACCACTTTTGCACTTGTATTAGTGTGGAAAAACCACTTTTCGCGCTTGTGTTTTTGTTGAAAAACCACTTTTCGCACTTGTGTTAGTGTTGAAAAACCACTTTTCGCACTTGTGTTAGTGTTGAAAAACCACTTTTCGCACTTGTGTTGGTGCAGGAAACCACTTTTGCACTAGTATTAGTGTGGAAAAAACACTTTTCGCACTTGTGTTCGTGTTGAAAAACCACTTTTTGCAATTGGGTTAGTGTTGAAAAACCACTTTTCGCACTTGTGTTGGTGCAGGAAACCACTTTTGCACTTGTATTAGTGTGGAAAAAACACTTTTTGCACTTGTGATAGTGTTGAAAAACCACTTTTCGCACTTGTGTTAGTGTTGAAAAACCACTTTTCGCACTTGTGTTGGTGCAGGAAACCACTTTTGCACTTGTATTAGTGCGGAAAAACTACTTTTCGCACTTGTGTTAGTGTTGAAAAACCACTTTTCGCACTTGTTTTAGTGTTGAAAAACCACTTTTCGCACTTGTGTTGGTGCAGGAAACCACTTTTGCACTTGTATTAGTGTGGAAAAAACACTTTTTGCACTTGTGATATTGTTGAAAAACCACTTTTCGCACTTGTGTTAGTGTTGAAAAACCACTTTTCGCACTTGTGTTAGTGTTGAAAAACCACTTTTCGCACTTGTGTTAGTGCAGGAAACCACTTTTGCACTTGCATTATTGTGGAAAAAACACTTTTTGCACTTGTGATGGTGTTGAAAAACCACTTTTCGCACTTGTGATAGTGTTGAAAAACCACTTTTCGCACTTGTGTTAGTGTTGAAAAACCACTTTTCGCACTTGTGTTGGTGCAGGAAACCACTTTTGCACTTGTATTAGTGTGGAAAAAACACTTTTCGCACTTGTGTTAGTGTTGAAAAACCACTTTTCGCACTTGTGTTAGTGTTGAAAAACCACTTTTCGCACTTGTGTTAGTGTTGAAAAACCACTTTTCGCACTTGTGTTGGTGCAGGAAACCACTTTTGCACTTGTATTAGTGTGGAAAAAACACAATTTGCACTTGTGATAGGTTGAAAAACCAATTTTCGCACTTGTGTTAGTGTTGAAAAACAACTTTTCGCACTTGTGTTGGTGCAGGAAACCACTTTTGCACTTGTATTAGTGTGGAAAAAAACACTTTTTGCACTTGTGATAGTGTTGAAAAACCACTTTTCGCACTTGTGTTAGTGTTGAAAAACCGCTTTTCGCACTTGTGTTGGTGCAGGAAACCACTTTTGCACTTGTATTAGTGTGGAAAAACCACTTTTCACACTTGTGTTAGTGTTGAAAAACTACTTTTCGCACTTGTGTTATTGTTGAAAAACCACTTTTCGCACTTGTGTTAGTGTTGAAAAACCACTTTTCGCACTTGTGTTGGTGCAGGAAACCACTTTTGCACTTGTATTAGTGTGGAAAAAACACTTTTTGCACTTGTGATAGTGTTGAAAAACCACTTTTCGCACTTGTGTTAGTGTTGAAAAACCACTTTTCGCACTTGTGTTAGTGTTGAAAAACCACTTTTCGCACTTGTGTTGGTGCAAGAAACCACTTTTGCACTTGTATTAGTGTGGAAAAAACACTTTTTGCACTTGTGATAGTGTTGAAAAACCAATTTTCGCACTTGTGTTAGTGTTGAAAAACCACTTTTCGCACTTGTGTTGGTGCAGGAAACCACTTTTTCACTTGTATTAGTGTGGAAAAACCACTTTTCGCACTTGTGATAGTGTTGAAAAACCACTTTTCACACATGTGTTAGTGTTGAAAAACCACTTTTCGCACTTGTGTTGGTGCAGGAAACCACTTTTGCACTTGTATTAGTGTGGAAAAACCACTTTTCGCACTTGTGTTAGTTTTGAAAATCCACTTTTCGCACTTGTGTTGGTGCAGGAAACCACTTTTGCGCTTGTATTAGTGTTGAAAAACCACTTTTCGCACTTGTGTTAGTGTTGAAAAACCACTTTTCGCACTTATGTTAGTGTTGAAAAACCACTTTTTGCACTTGTGTTAGTGTTGAAAAACCACTTTTTGCACTTGTGTTAGTGTAGAAAAACCACTTTTCGCACTTGTGTTGGTGCAGGAAACCACTTTTGCGCTTGTATTAGTGTTGAAAAACCACTTTTCGCACTTGTGTTAGTGTTGAAAAACCACTTTTCGCACTTGTGTTAGTGTTGAAAAACCACTTTTCGCACTTGTGTTGGTGCAGGAAACCACTTTTGCACTTGTATTAGTTTGGAAAAACCACTTTTCGCACTTGTGTTAGTGTTGAAAAACCACTTTTCGCACTTGTGTTAGTGTTGAAAAACCACATTTCGCACTTGTGTTAGTGTTGAAAAACCACTTTTCGCACTTGTGTTGGTGCAGGAAACCACTTTTGCACTTGTATTAGTGTGGAAAAACCACTTTTCGCACTTGTGTTATTGTTGAAAAACCACTTTTCGCACTTGTGTTAGTGTTGAAAAACCACTTTTCGCACTTGTGTTAGTGTTGAAAAACCACTTTTGGCACTTGTGTTGGTGCAGGAAACCACTTTTGCACTTGTATTAGTGTGGAAAAAAACACTTTTCGCACTTGTGTTAGTGTTGAAAAACCACTTTTCGCTCTTGTGTTAGTGTTGAAAAACCACTTTTCGCACTTGTGTTTGTGCAGGAAACCACTTTTGCACTTGTATTAGTGTGGAAAAACCACTTTTCGCGCTTGTGTTTTTGTTGAAAAACCACTTTTCGCACTTGTGTTAGTGTTGAAAAACCACTTTTCGCACTTGTGTTGGTGCAGGAAACCACTTTTCGCACTTGTGTTGGTGCAGGAAACCACTTTTGCACTAGTATTAGTGTGGAAAAAACACTTTTCGCACTTGTGTTCGTGTTGAAAAACCACTTTTTTGCAATTGGGTTAGTGTTGAAAAACCACTTTTCGCACTTGTGTTGGTGCAGGAAACCACTTTTGCACTTGTATTAGTGTGGAAAAAACACTTTTTGCAGTTGTGATAGTGTTGAAAAACCACTTTTCGCACTTGTGTTAGTGTTGAAAAACCACTTTTCGCACTTGTGTTGGTGCAGGAAACCACTTTTGCACTTGTATTAGTGCGGAAAAACCACTTTTCGCACTTGTGTTAGTGTTGAAAAACCACTTTTCGCACTTGTTTTTAGTGTTGAAAAAACCACTTTTCGCACTTGTGTTGGTGCAGGAAACCACTTTTGCACTTGTATTAGTGTGGAAAAAACACTTTTTGCACTTGTGATATTGTTGAAAAACCACTTTTCGCACTTGTGTTAGTGTTGAAAAACCACTTTTCGCACTTGTGTTAGTGTTGAAAAACCACTTTTCGCACTTGTGTTAGTGCAGGAAACCACTTTTGCACTTGCATTATTGTGGAAAAAACACTTTTTGCACTTGTGATGGTGTTGAAAAACCACTTTTCGCACTTGTGATAGTGTTGAAAAACCACTTTTCGCACTTGTGTTAGTGTTGAAAAACCACTTTTCGCACTTGTGTTGGTGCAGGAAACCACTTTTGCACTTGTATTTAGTGTGGAAAAACCACTTTTCGCACTTGTGTTATTGTTGAAAAACCACTTTTCGCACTTGTGTTAGTGTTGAAAAACCACTTTTCGCACTTGTGTTAGTGTTGAAAAACACTTTTGGCACTTGTGTTGGTGCAGGAAACCACTTTTGCACTTGTATTAGTGTGGAAAAAACACTTTTCGCACTTGTGTTAGTGTTGAAAAACCACTTTTCGCTCTTGTGTTAGTGTTGAAAAAACACTTTTCGCACTTGTGTTGGTGCAGGAAACCACTTTTGCACTTGTATTAGTGTGGAAAAACCACTTTTCGCACTTGTGTTAGTGTTGAAAAAACCACTTTTCGCACTTGTGTTAGTGTTGAAAAACCACTTTTCGCACTTGTGTTGGTGCAGGAAACCACTTTTGCACTTGTATTAGTGTGGAAAAACCACTTTTCGCACTTGTGTTAGTGTAGAAAAACCACTTTTTGCACTTGTGTTAGTGTTGAAAAACCACATTTCGCATTTGTGTTGGTGCAGGAAACCACTTTTGCACTTGTATTAGTGTGGAAAAACCACTTTTCGCACTTGTGTTAGTGTTGAAAAACCACTTTTCGCACTTGTGTTAGTGTTGAAAAACCACATTTCGCACTTGTGTTAGTGTTGAAAAACCACTTTTCGCACTTGTGTTATTGTTGAAAAACCACTTTTCGCACTTGTGTTAGTGTTGAAAAACCACTTTTCGCACTTGTGTTAGTGTTGAAAAACCACTTTTGGCACTTGTGTTGGTGCAGGAAACCACTTTTGCACTTGTATTAGTGTGGAAAAAACACTTTTCGCACTTGTGTTAGTGTTGAAAAACCACTTTTCGCTCTTGTGTTAGTGTTGAAAAAACACTTTTCGCACTTGTGTTGGTGCAGGAAACCACTTTTGCACTTGTATTAGTGTTGAAAAACCACTTTTCGCTCTTGTGTTAGTGTTGAAAAAACACTTTTCGCACTTGTGTTGGTGCAGGAAACCACTTTTGCACTTGTATTAGTGTGGAAAAACCACTTTTCGCACTTGTGTTAGTGTTGAAAAACCACTTTTCGCACTTGTGTTAGTGTTAAAAAACCACTTTTCACACTTGTGTTAGTGTTGAAAAACCACTTTTCGCACTTGTGTTGGTGCAGGAAACCACTTTTGCACTCGTATTAGTGTGGAAAAAATACTTTTCGCACTTGTGTTAGTGTTGAAAAACCACTTTTCGCACTTGTGTTAGTGTTGAAAAACCACTTTCGCACTTGTGTTGGTGCAGGAAACCACTTTTGCACTTGTATTAGTGGGGAAAAATCACTTTTTGCACTTGTGATAGTGTTGAAAAACCACTTTTTGCACTTGTGTTAGTGTTGAAAAACCACTTTTCGCACTTGTGTTGGTGCAGGAAACCACTTTTGCACTTGTATTAGTGTGGAAAAACCACTTTTCGCACTTGTGTTAGTGTTGAAAAACCACTTTTCGCACTTGTGTTAGTGTTGAAAAACCACTTTTCACACTTGTGTTGGTGCAGGAAACCACTTTTGCACTTGTATTAGTGTGGAAAAACACTTTTTGCACTTGGGATAGTGTTGAAAAAACCACATTTCGCACTTGTGTTAGTGTTGAAAAACCACTTTTCGCACTTGTGTTTGTGCAGGAAACCACTTTTGCACTTGTATTAGTGTGGAAAAACCACTTTTCGCGCTTGTGTTTTTGTTGAAAAACCACTTTTCGCACTTGTGTTAGTGTTGAAAAACCACTTTTCGCACTTGTGTTAGTGTTGAAAAACCACTTTTCGCACTTGTGTTGGTGCAGGAAACCACTTTTGCACTAGTATTAGTGTGGAAAAAACACTTTTCGCACTTGTGTTCGTGTTGAAAAACCACTTTTTGCAATTGGGTTAGTGTTGAAAAACCACTTTTCGCACTTGTGTTGGTGCAGGAAACCACTTTTGCACTTGTATTAGTGTGGAAAAAACACTTTTTGCACTTGTGATAGTGTTGAAAAACCACTTTTCGCACTTGTGTTAGTGTTGAAAAACCACTTTTCGCACTTGTGTTGGTGCAGGAAACCACTTTTGCACTTGTATTAGTGCGGAAAAACCACTTTTCGCACTTGTGTTAGTGTTGAAAAACCACTTTTCGCACTTGTTTTAGTGTTGAAAAACCACTTTTCGCACTTGTGTTGGTGCAGGAAACCACTTTTGCACTTGTATTAGTGTGGAAAAAACACTTTTTGCACTTGTGATAGTGTTGAAAAACTACTTTTCGCACTTGTGTTAGTGTTGAAAAACCACTTTTCGCACTTGTGTTGGTGCAGGAAACCACTTTTGCACTTGTATTAGTGTGGAAAAAACACTTTTTGCACTTGTGATAGTGTTGAAAAACCACTTTTCGCACTTGTGTTAGTGTTGGAAAACCACTTTTCGCACTTGTGTTAGTGTTGAAAAACCACTTTTTGCACTTGTGTTGGTGCAGGAAACCACTTTTGCACTTGTATTAGTGTGGAAAAAACACTTTTTGCACTTGTGATAGTGTTGAAAAACCACTTTTCCCACTTGTGTTAGTGTTGAAAAACCACTTTTCGCACTTGTGTTGGTGCAGGAAACCACTTTTGCACTTGTATTAGTGTGGAAAAACCACTTTTCGCACTTGTGTTAGTGTTGAAAAACCACTTTTCGCACTTGTGTTAGTGATGAAAAACCACATTTCGCACTTGTATAGGTGCAGGAAACCACTTTTGCACTTGTATTCGTGTGGAAAAAACACTTTTCGCACTTGTGTTAGTGTTGAAAAACCACTTTTCGCACTTGTGTTAGTGTTGAAAAACCACTTTTCGCCCTTGTGTTGGTGCAGGAAACCACTTTTGCACTTGTATTAGTGTGGAAAAAATACTTTTCGCACTTGTGTTAGTGTTGAAAAACCACTTTTCACACTTGTGTTAGTGTTGAAAAACCACTTTTCGCACTTGTGTTTGTGCAGGAAAACCACTTTTGCACTTGTATTAGTGTGGAAAAAACACTTTTCGCACTTGTGTTAGTGTTGATAAACCACTTTTCGCACTTGTGTTAGTGTTGAAAAACCACTTTTTGCACTTGTGTTGGTGCAGGAAACCACTTTTGCACTTGTATTAGTGTGGAAAAACCACTTTTCGCACTTGTGTTAGTGTTGAAAAACCACTTTTCGCACTTGCGTTAGTGTTGAAAAACCACTTTTCGCACTTGTGTTGGTGCAGGAAACCACTTTTGCACTTGTATTAGTTTGGAAAAAACACTTTTCGCACTTGTGTTAGTGTTGAAAAAACCACTTTTCGCACTTGTGTTAGTGTTGAAAAACCACTTTTCGCCCTTGTGTTGGTGCAGGAAACCACTTTTGCACTTGTATTAGTGTGGAAAAAATACTTTTTCGCACTTGTGTTAGTGTTGAAAAAACCACTTTTCGCACTTGTGTTAGTGTTGAAAAACCACTTTTCGCACTTGTGTTTGTGCAGGAAACCACTTTTGCACTTGTATTAGTGTGGAAAAAAACACTTTTCGCACTTGTGTTATTGTTGAAAAACCACTTTTCGCACTTGTGTTAGTGTTGAAAAACCACTTTTCGCACTTGTGTTGGTGCAGGAAACCACTTTTGCACTTGTATAGTGTGGAAAAAATACTTTTTGCACTTGTGTTAGTGTTGAAAAACCACTTTTCGCACTTGTGTTAGTGTTGAAAAACCACTTTTCGCACTTGTGTTTGTGCAGGAAACCACTTTTGCACTTGTATTAGTGTGGAAAAAACACTTTTCGCACTTGTGTTATTGTTGAAAAACCACTTTTCACACTTGTGTTAGTGTTGAAAAACCACTTTTCGCCCTTGTGTTGGTGCAGGAAACCACTTTTGCACTTGTATTAGTGCTGGAAAAAATACTTTTCGCACTTGTGTTAGTGTTGAAAAACCACTTTTCGCACTTGTGTTAGTGTTGAAAAACCACTTTTTCGCACTTGTGTTTGTGCAGGAAACCACTTTGCACTTGTATTAGTGTGGAAAAAACACTTTTCGCACTTGTGTTAGTGTTGATAAACCACTTTTCGCACTTGTGTTAGTGTTGAAAAACCACTTTTTGCACTTGTGTTGGTGCAGGAAACCACTTTTGCACTTGTATTAGTGTGGAAAAACCACTTTTCGCACTTGTGTTAGTGTTGAAAAACCACTTTCGCACTTGTGTTGGTGCAGGAAACCACTTTTGCACTTGTATTAGTGTGGCAAAAACACTTTTTGCACTTGTGATAGTGTTGAAAAACCACTTTTCGCACTTGTGTTAGTGTTGAAAAACCACTTTTCGCACTTGTGTTGGTGCAGGAAACCACTTTTGCACTTGTATTAGTGTGGAAAAAACACTTTTTGCACTTGTGATAGTGTTGAAAAACCACTTTTCGCACTTGTGTTAGTGTTGAAAAACCACTTTTCGCACTTGTGTTGGTGCAGGAAACCACTTTTGCACTTGTATTAGTGTGGAAAAAACACTTTTTGCACTTGTGATAGTGTTGAAAAACCACTTTTCGCACTTGTGTTAGTGTTGAAAAACCACTTTTCGCACTTGTGTTAGTGTTGAAAAACCACTTTTTGCACTTGTGTTGGTGCAGGAAACCACTTTTGCACTTGTATTAGTGTGGAAAAAACACTTTTTGCACTTGTGATAGTGTTGAAAAACCACTTTTCCCACTTGTGTTAGTGTTGAAAAACCACTTTTCGCACTTGTGTTGGTGCAGGAAACCACTTTTGCACTTGTATTAGTGTGGAAAAACCACTTTTCGCACTTGTGTTAGTGTTGAAAAACACTTTTCGCACTTGTGTTAGTGATGAAAAACCACATTTCGCACTTGTATAGGTGCAGGAAACCACTTTTGCACTTGTATTCGTGTGGAAAAAACACTTTTCGCACTTGTGTTAGTGTTGAAAAACCACTTTTCGCACTTGTGTTAGTGTTGAAAAACCACTTTTCGCACTTGTGTTGTTGCAGGAAACCACTTTTGCACTTGTATTAGTTTGGAAAAAACACTTTTCGCACTTGTGTTAGTGTTGAAAAACCACATTTCGCGCTTGTGTTAGTGTTGAAAAACCACTTTTCGCCCTTGTGTTGGTGCAGGAAACCACTTTTGCACTTGTATTAGTGTGGAAAAAATACTTTTCGCACTTGTGTTAGTGTTGAAAAACCACTTTTCGCACTTGTGTTAGTGTTGAAAAACCACTTTTCGCACTTGTGTTTGTGCAGGAAACCACTTTTGCACTTGTATTAGTGTGGAAAAAACACTTTTCGCACTTGTGTTAGTGTGATAAACCACTTTTCGCACTTGTGTTAGTGTTGAAAAACCACTTTTTGCACTTGTGTTGGTGCAGGAAACCACTTTTGCACTTGTATTAGTGTGGAAAAACCACTTTTTGCACTTGTGTTAGTGTTGAAAAACCACTTTTCGCACTTGTGTTAGTGTTGAAAAACCACTTTTCGCACTTGTGTTGGTGCAGGAAACCACTTTTGCACTTGTATTAGTTTGGAAAAAACACTTTTCGCACTTGTGTTAGTGTTGAAAAACCACTTTTCGCACTTGTGTTAGTGTTGAAAACCACTTTTCGCCCTTGTGTTGGTGCAGGAAACCACTTTTGCACTTGTATTAGTGTGGAAAAAATACTTTTCGCACTTGTGTTAGTGTTGAAAAACCACTTTTCGCACTTGTGTTAGTGTTGAAAAACCACTTTTCGCACTTGTGTTTGTGCAGGAAACCACTTTTGCACTTGTATTAGTGTGGAAAAAACACTTTTCGCACTTGTGTTATTGTTGAAAAACCACTTTTTGCACTTGTGTTAGTGTTGAAAAACCACTTTTCGCACTTGTGTTGGTGCAGGAAACCACTTTTGCACTTGTATTAGTGTGGAAAAAACACTTTTTGCACTTGTTATAGTGTTGAAAAACCACTTTTCGCACTTGTGTTTGTGTTGAAAAACCACTTTTCGCACTTGTGTTAGTGTTGAAAAACCACTTTTCGCCCTTGTGTTGGTGCAGGAAACCACTTTTGCACTTGTATTAGTGTGGAAAAAATACTTTTCGCACTTGTGTTAGTGTTGAAAAACCACTTTCGCACTTGTGTTAGTGTTGAAAAACCACTTTTCGCACTTGTGTTTGTGCAGGAAACCACTTTTGCACTTGTATTAGTGTGGAAAAAACACTTTTCGCACTTGTGTTAGTGTTGATAAACCACTTTTCGCACTTGTGTTAGTGTTGAAAAACCACTTTTTGCACTTGTGTTGGTGCAGGAAACCACTTTTGCACTTGTATTAGTGTGGAAAAACCACTTTTCGCACTTGTGTTAGTGTTGAAAAACCACTTTTCGCACTTGTGTTAGTGTTGAAAAACCACTTTTCGCACTTGTGTTGGTGCAGGAAACCACTTTTGCACTTGTATTAGTTTGGAAAAAACACTTTTCGCACTTGTGTTAGTGTTGAAAAACCACTTTTCGCACTTGTGTTAGTGTTGAAAAACCACTTTTCGCACTTGTGTTGGTGCAGGAAACCACTTTTGCACTTGTATTAGTGTGGAAAAAATACTTTTCGCACTTGTGTTAGTGTTGAAAAACCACTTTTCGCACTTGTGTTAGTGTTGAAAAACCACTTTTCGCACTTGTGTTTGTGCAGGAAACCACTTTTGCACTTGTATTAGTGTGGAAAAAACACTTTTCGCACTTGTGTTATTGTTGAAAAACCACTTTTCGCACTTGTGTTAGTGTTGAAAAACCACTTTTCGCACTTGTGTTGGTGCAGGAAACCACTTTTGCACTTGTATTAGTGTGGAAAAAATACTTTTTGCACTTGTGTTAGTGTTGAAAAACCACTTTTCGCACTTGTGTTAGTGTTGAAAAACCACTTTTCGCACTTGTGTTTGTGCAGGAAACCACTTTTGCACTTGTATTAGTGTGGAAAAAACACTTTTCGCACTTGTGTTATTGTTGAAAAACCACTTTTCGCACTTGTGTTAGTGTTGAAAAACCACTTTTCGCCCTTGTGTTGGTGCAGGAAACCACTTTTGCACTTGTATTAGTGTGGAAAAAATACTTTTCGCACTTGTGTTAGTGTTGAAAAACCACTTTTCGCACTTGTGTTAATGTTGAAAAACCACTTTTCGCACTTGTGTTTGTGCAGGAAACCACTTTTGCACTTGTATTAGTGTGGAAAAAACACTTTTCGCACTTGTGTTAGTGTTGATAAACCACTTTTCGCCCTTGTGTTGGTGCAGGAAACCACTTTTGCACTTGTATTAGTGTGGAAAAAATACTTTTCGCACTTGTGTTAGTGTTGAAAAACCACTTTTCGCACTTGTGTTAGTGTTGAAAAACCACTTTTCGCACTTGTGTTTGTGCAGGAAACCACTTTTGCACTTGTATTAGTGTGGAAAAAACACTTTTCGCACTTGTGTTATTGTTGAAAAACCACTTTTTGCACTTGTGTTAGTGTTGAAAAACCACTTT
>NW_027619711.1:0-33365 GCF_964187855.1 Myxine glutinosa
AAAAACCACTTTTCGCACTTGTGTTGGTGCAGGAAACCACTTTTGCACTTGTATTAGTGTGGAAAAAACACTTTTCGCACTTGTGTTAGTGTTGAAAAACCACTTTTCGCACTTGTGTTAGTGTTGAAAAACCACTTTTCGCACTTGTGTTGGTGCAGGAAACCACTTTTGCACTTGTATTAGTGTGGAAAAAAACACTTTTTGCACTTGTGATAGTGTTGAAAAACCACTTTTCGCACTTGTGTTAGTGTTGAAAAACCACTTTTCGCACTTGTGTTGGTGCAGGAAACCACTTTTGCACTTGTATTAGTGTGGAAAAACCACTTTTCGCACTTTGTTAGTGTTGAAAAACCACTTTTCGCACTTGTGTTGGTGCAGGAAACCACTTTTTGCACTTGTATTAGTGTGGAAAAACACTTTTCGCACTTGTGATAGTGTTGAAAAACCACTTTTCGCACTTGTGTTGGTGCAGGAAACCACTTTTGCACTTGTATTAGTGTGGAAAAAACACTTTTCGCACTTGTGTTAGTGTTGAAAAACCACTTTTCGCACTTGTGTTAGTGTTGAAAAACCACTTTTCGCACTTGTGTTGGTGCAGGAAACCACTTTTGCACTTGTATTAGTGTGGAAAAAACACTTTTCGCACTTGTGTTAGTGTTGAAAAACCACTTTTCGCACTTGTGTTAGTGTTGAAAAACCACTTTTCGCACTTGTGTTGGTGCAGGAAACCACTTTTGCACTTGTATTAGTGTGGAAAAAACACTTTTCGCACTTGTGTTAGTGTTGAAAAACCACTTTTCGCACTTGTGTTGGTGCAGGAAACCACTTTTGCACTTGTATTAGTGTGGAAAAAACACTTTTTCGCACTTGTGATAGTGTTGAAAAACCACTTTTCGCACTTGTGTTGGTGCAGGAAACCACTTTTGCACTTGTATTAGTGTGGAAAAAACACTTTTCGCACTTGTGTTAGTGTTGAAAAACCACTTTTCGCACTTGTGTTAGTGTTGAAAAACCACTTTTCGCACTTGTGTTGGTGCAGGAAACCACTTTTGCACTTGTATTAGTGTGGAAAAAACACTTTTCGCACTTGTGTTAGTGTTGAAAAACCACTTTTCGCACTTGTGTTAGTGTTGAAAAACCACTTTTCGCACTTGTGTTAGTGTTGAAAAACCACTTTTCGCACTTGTGTTGGTGCAGGAAACCACTTTTGCACTTGTATTAGTGTGGAAAAAACACTTTTTGCACTTGTGATAGTGTTGAAAAACCACTTTTCGCACTTGTGTTAGTGTTGAAAAACCACTTTTCGCACTTGTGTTGGTGCAGGAAACCACTTTTGCACTTGTATTAGTGTGGAAAAACCACTTTTCGCACTTGTGTTAGTGTTGAAAAACCACTTTTCGCACTTGTGTTGGTGCAGGAAACCACTTTTGCACTTGTGTTAGTGTTGAAAAACCACTTTTCGCACTTGTGTTAGTGTTGAAAAACCACTTTTGCACTTGTATTAGTGTGGAAAAAACCACTTTTCGCAATTGTGTTAGTGTGGAAAAACACTTTTCGCACTTGTGTTAGTGTTGAAAAACCACTTTTCGCACTTGTGTTGGTGCAGGAAACCACTTTTGCACTTGTATTAGTGTGGAAAAAACACTTTTTGCACTTGTGATAGTGTTGAAAAACCACTTTTCGCACTTGTGTTAGTGTTGAAAAACCACTTTTCGCACTTGTGTTGGTGCAGGAAACCACTTTTGCACTTGTATTAGTGTGGAAAAAACACTTTTTGCACTTGTGATAGTGTTGAAAAACCACTTTTCGCACTTGTGTTAGTGTTGAAAAACCACTTTTCGCACTTGTGTTGGTGCAGGAAACCACTTTTGCACTTGTATTAGTGTGGAAAAACCACTTTTCGCACTAGTGTTAGTGTTGAAAAACCACTTTTTGCACTTGTGTTAGTGTTGAAAAACCACTTTTCGCACTTGTGTTAGTGTTGAAAAACCACTTTTCGCACTTGTGTTGGTGCAGGAAACCACTTTCGCACTTGTGTTAGTGTTGAAAAACCACTTTTGCACTTGTATTAGTGTGGAAAAAACACTTTTTGCACTTGTGATAGTGTTGAAAAACCACTTTTCGCACTTGTGTTGGTGCAGGAAACCACTTTTGCACTTGTATTAGTGTGGAAAAAACCACTTTTCGCACTTGTGTTAGTGTTGAAAAACCACTTTTCGCACTTGTGTTAGTGTTGAAAAACCACTTTTCGCACTTGTGTTGGTGCAGGAAACCACTTTTGCACTTGTATTAGTGTGGAAAAACCACTTTTCGCACTAGTGTTAGTGTTGAAAAACCACTTTTTGCACTTGTGTTAGTGTTGAAAAACCACTTTTCGCACTTGTGTTAGTGTTGAAAAACCACTTTTCGCACTTGTGTTGGTGCAGGAAACCACTTTTGCACTTGCATTAGTGTGGAAAAAACACTTTTCGCACTTGTGTTAGTGTTGAAAAACCACTTTTCGCACTTGTGTTAGTGTTGAAAAACCACTTTTCGCACTTGTGTTGGTGCAGGAAACCACTTTTGCACTTGTATTAGTGTGGAAAAACCACTTTTCGCACTTGTGTTAGTGTTGAAAAACCACTTTTCGCACTTGTGTTAGTGTTGAAAAACCACTTTTCGCACTTGTGTTGGTGCACGAAACCACTTTTGCACTTGTATTAGTGTGGAAAAAACACTTTTTGCACTTGTGATAGTGTTGAAAAACCACTTTTCGCACTTGTGTTAGTGTTGAAAAACCACTTTTCGCACTTGTGTTGGTGCAGGAAACCACTTTTGCACTTGTATTAGTGTGGAAAAAACACTTTTTGCACTTGTGATAGTGTTGAAAAACCACTTTTCGCACTTGTGTTAGTGTTGAAAAACCACTTTTCGCACTTGTGTTGGTGCAGGAAACCACTTTTGCACTTGTATTAGTGTGGAAAAAACCACTTTTCGCACTTGTGTTAGTGTTGAAAAACCACTTTTCGCACTTGTGTTAGTGTTGAAAAACCACTTTTCGCACTTGTGTTAGTGTTGAAAAAGCACTTTTGCACTTGTATTAGTGTGGAAAAAACACTTTTTGCACTTGTGATAGTGTTGAAAAACCACTTTTCGCACTTGTGTTAGTGTTGAAAAACCACTTTTCGCACTTGTGTTGGTGCAGGAAACCATTTTTGCACTTGTATTAGTGTGGAAAAACCACTTTTCGCACTTGTGTTAGTGTTGAAAAACCACTTTTCGCACTTGTGTTGGTGTTGAAAAACCACTTTTCGCACTTGTGTTGGTGCAGGAAACCACTTTTGCACTTGTATTAGTGTGGAAAAAACACTTTTCGCACTGTGTTAGTGTGGAAAAAACACTTTTCGCACTTGTGTTAGTGTTGAAAAACCACTTTTCGCACTTGTGTTAGTGTTGAAAAACCACTTTTCGCACTTGTGTTAGTGTTGAAAAACCACTTTTCGCACTTGTGTTGGTGCAGGAAACCACTTTTGCACTTGTATTCGTGTGGAAAAAACACTTTTTGCACTTGTGATAGTGTTGAAAAACCACTTTTCACACTTGTGTTAGTGTTGAAAAACCACTTTTCGCACTTGTGTTAGTGTTGAAAAACCACTTTTCGCACTTGTGTTAGTGTTGAAAAATCACTTTTCGCACTTGTGTTGGTGCAGGAAACCACTTTTGCACTTGTATTAGTGTGGAAAAAACACTTTTCGCAGCTGTGTTAGTGTTGAAAAACCACTTTTCGCACTTGTGTTAGTGTTGAAAAACCACTTTTTGCACTTGTGTTAGTGTTGAAAAACCACTTTTGCACTTGTATTAGTGTGGAAAAAACACTTTTTGCACTTGTGATAGTGTTGAAAAACCACTTTTCGCACTTGTGTTAGTGTTGAAAAACCACTTTTCGCACTTGTGTTGGTGCAGGAAACCACTTTTGCACTTGTATTAGTGTGGAAAAACCACTTTTCGCACTTGTGTTAGTGTTGAAAAACCACTTTTCGCACTTGTGTTGGTGCAGGAAACCACTTTTGCACTTGTGTTAGTGTTGAAAAACCACTTTTCGCACTTGTGTTAGTGTTGAAAAACCACTTTTGCACTTGTATTAGTGTGGAAAAAACCACTTTTCACAATTGTGTTAGTGTGGAAAAACACTTTCGCACTTGTGTTAGTGTTGAAAAACCACTTTTCGCACTTGTGTTGGTGCAGGAAACCACTTTTGCACTTGTATTAGTGTGGAAAAAACACTTTTTGCACTTGTGATAGTGTTGAAAAACCACTTTTCGCACTTGTGTTAGTGTTGAAAAACCACTTTTCGCACTTGTGTTGGTGCAGGAAACCACTTTTGCACTTGTATTAGTGTGGAAAAAACACTTTTTGCACTTGTGATAGTGTTGAAAAACCACTTTTCGCACTTGTGTTAGTGTTGAAAAACCACTTTTCGCACTTGTGTTGGTGCAGGAAACCACTTTTGCACTTGTATTAGTGTGGAAAAACCACTTTTCGCACTAGTGTTAGTGTTGAAAAACCACTTTTCGCACTAGTGTTAGTGTTGAAAAACCACTTTTTGCACTTGTGTTAGTGTTGAAAAACCACTTTTCGCACTTGTGTTGGTGCAGGAAACCACTTTTGCACTTGTATTAGTGTGGAAAAAACCACTTTTCGCACTTGTGTTAGTGTTGAAAAACCACTTTTCGCACTTGTGTTAGTGTTGAAAAACCACTTTTCGCACTTGTGTTGGTGCAGGAAACCACTTTTGCACTTGTATTAGTGTGGAAAAACCACTTTTCGCACTAGTGTTAGTGTTGAAAAACCACTTTTTGCACTTGTGTTAGTGTTGAAAAACCACTTTTCGCACTTGTGTTAGTGTTGAAAAACCACTTTTCGCACTTGTGTTGGTGCAGGAAACCACTTTTGCACTTGTATTAGTGTGGAAAAAACACTTTTCGCACTTGTGTTAGTGTTGAAAAACCACTTTTCGCACTTGTGTTAGTGTTGAAAAACCACTTTTCGCACTTGTGTTGGTGCAGGAAACCACTTTTGCACTTGTATTAGTGTGGAAAAAACCACTTTTCGCAATTGTGTTAGTGTGGAAAAACACTTTTCGCACTTGTGTTAGTGTTGAAAAACCACTTTTCGCACTTGTGTTGGTGCAGGAAACCACTTTTGCACTTGTAATAGTGTGGAAAAAACACTTTTTGCACTTGTGATAGTGTTGAAAAACCACTTTTCGCACTTGTGTTAGTGTTGAAAAACCACTTTTCGCACTTGTGTTGGTGCAGGAAACCACTTTTGCACTTGTATTAGTGTGGAAAAAACACTTTTTGCACTTGTGATAGTGTTGAAAAACCACTTTTCGCACTTGTGTTAGTGTTGAAAAACCACTTTTTGCACTTGTGTTGGTGCAGGAAACCACTTTTGCACTTGTATTAGTGTGGAAAAAACACTTTTCGCACTTGTGTTAGTGTTGAAAAACCACTTTTCGCACTTGTGTTAGTGTTGAAAAACCACTTTTCGCACTTGTGTTGGTGCAGGAAACCACTTTTGCACTTGTATTAGTGTGGAAAAAACACTTTTTGCACTTGTGATAGTGTTGAAAAACCACTTTTCGCACTTGTGTTAGTGTTGAAAAACCACTTTTCGCACTTGTGTTGGTGCAGGAAACCACTTTTGCACTTGTATTAGTGTGGAAAAAACCACTTTTCGCACTTGTGTTAGTGTTGAAAAACCACTTTTCGCACTTGTGTTAGTGTTGAAAAACCACTTTTTGCACTTGTGTTGGTGCAGGAAACCACTTTTGCACTTGTATTAGTGTGGAAAAAACACTTTTTGCACGTGTGATAGTGTTGAAAAACCACTTTTCGCACTTGTGTTAGTGTTGAAAAACCACTTTTCGCACTTGTGTTGGTGCAGGAAACCACTTTTGCACTTGTATTAGTGTGGAAAAACCACTTTTTGCACTTGTGTTGGTGTTGAAAAACCACTTTTCGCACTTGTGTTAGTGTTGAAAAACCACTTTTCGCACTTGTGTTAGTGTTGAAAAACCACTTTTCGCACTTGTGTTGGTGCAGGAAACCACTTTCGCACTTGTGTTAGTGTTGAAAAACCACTTTTGCACTTGTATTAGTGTGGAAAAAACACTTTTTGCACTTGTGATAGTGTTGAAAAACCACTTTTCGCACTTGTGTTAGTGCAGGAAACCACTTTTGCACTTGTATTAGTGTGGAAAAAACCACTTTTCGCACTTGTGTTTGTGTTGAAAAACCACTTTTCGCACTTGTGTTAGTGTTGAAAAACCACTTTTCGCACTTGTGTTGGTGCAGGAAACCACTTTTGCACTTGTATTAGTGTGGAAAAACCACTTTTCGCACTTGTGTTAGTGTTGAAAAACCACTTTTCGCACTTGTGTTAGTGTTGAAAAACCACTTTTCGCACTTGTGTTGGTGCAGGAAACCACTTTTGCACTTGTATTAGTGTGGAAAAAACACTTTTCGCACTTGTGTTAGTGTTGAAAAACCACTTTTCGCACTTGTGTTAGTGTTGAAAAACCACTTTTCGCACTTGTGTTGGTGCAGGAAACCACTTTTGCACTTGTATTAGTGTGGAAAAACCACTTTTCGCACTTGTGTTAGTGTTGAAAAACCACTTTTCGCACTTGTGTTGGTGCAGGAAACCACTTTTGCAATTGTATTAGTGTGGAAAAAACACTTTTTGCACTTGTGATAGTGTTGAAAAACCACTTTTCGCACTTGTGTTAGTGCTGAAAACCCACTTTTCGCACTTGTGTTGGTGCAGGAAACCACTTTTGCACTTGTATTAGTGTGGAAAAAACCACTTTTCGCACTTGTGTTAGTGTTGAAAAACCACTTTTCGCACTTGTGTTAGTGTTGAAAAACCACTTTTCGCACTTGTGTTGGTGCAGGAAACCACTTTTGCACTTGTATTAGTGTGGAAAAACCACTTTTCGCACGAGTGTTAGTGTTGAAAAACCACTTTTTGCACTTGTGTTAGTGTTGAAAAACCACTTTTCGCACTTGTGTTAGTGTTGAAAAACCACTTTTCGCACTTGTGTTGGTGCAGGAAACCACTTTTGCACTTGTATTAGTGTGGAAAAAACACTTTTCGCACTTGTGTTAGTGTTGAAAAACCACTTTTCGCACTTGTGTTAGTGTTGAAAAACCACTTTTCGCACTTGTGTTGGTGCAGGAAACCACTTTTGCACTTGTATTAGTGTGGAAAAACCACTTTTCGCACTTGTGTTAGTGTTGAAAAACCACTTTTCGCACTTGTGTTAGTGTTGAAAAACCACTTTTCGCACTTGTGTTGGTGCAGGAAACCACTTTTGCACTTGTATTAGTGTGGAAAAAACACTTTTTGCACTTGTGATAGTGTTGAAAAACCACTTTTCGCACTTGTGTTAGTGTTGAAAAACCACTTTTCGCACTTGTGTTGGTGCAGGAAACCACTTTTGCACTTGTATTAGTGTGGAAAAAACCACTTTTCGCACTTGTGTTAGTGTTGAAAAACCACTTTTCGCACTTGTGTTAGTGTTGAAAAACCACTTTTCGCACTTGTGTTAGTGTTGAAAAAGCACTTTTGCACTTGTATTAGTGTGGAAAAAACACTTTTTGCACTTGTGATAGTGTTGAAAAACCACTTTTCGCACTTGTGTTAGTGTTGAAAAACCACTTTTCGCACTTGTGTTGGTGCAGGAAACCATTTTTGCACTTGTATTAGTGTGGAAAAACCACTTTTCGCACTTGTGTTAGTGTTGAAAAACCACTTTTCGCACTTGTGTTGGTGTTGAAAAACCACTTTTCGCACTTGTGTTGGTGCAGGAAACCACTTTTGCACTTGTATTAGTGTGGAAAAAACACTTTTCGCACTTGTGTTAGTGTTGAAAAACCACTTTTCGCACTTGTGTTAGTGTTGAAAAACCACTTTTCGCACTTGTGTTGGTGCAGGAAACCACTTTTGCACTTGTATTAGTGTGGAAAAAAACACTTTTTGCACTTGTGATAGTGTTGAAAAACCACTTTTCGCACTTGTGTTAGTGTTGAAAAACCACTTTTCGCACTTGTGTTGGTGCAGGAAACCACTTTTGCACTTGTATTAGTGTGGAAAAACCACTTTTCGCACTTCTGTTAGTGTTGAAAAACCACTTTTCGCACTTGTGTTGGTGCAGGAAACCATTTTTGCACTTGTATTAGTGTGGAAAAAACACTTTTTGCACTTGTGATAGTGTTGAAAAACCACTTTTCGCACTTGTGTTGGTGCAGGAAACCAATTTTGCACTTGTATTAGTGTGGAAAAAACACTTTTCGCACTTGTGTTAGTGTTGAAAAACCACTTTTCGCACTTGTGTTAGTGTTGAAAAACCACTTTTCGCACTTGTGTTGGTGCAGGAAACCACTTTTGCACTTGTATTAGTGTGGAAAAAACACTTTTCGCACTTGTGTTAGTGTTGAAAAACCACTTTTCGCACTTGTGTTAGTGTTGAAAAAACACTTTTCGCACTTGTGGTGGTGCAGGAAACCACTTTTGCACTTGTATTAGTGTGGAAAAAACACTTTTCGCACTTGTGTTAGTGTTGAAAAACCACTTTTCGCACTTGTGTTGGTGCAGGAAACCACTTTTGCACTTGTATTAGTGTGGAAAAAACACTTTTTGCACTTGTGATAGTGTTGAAAAACCACTTTTCGCACTTGTGTTGGTGCAGGAAACCACTTTTGCACTTGTATTAGTGTGGAAAAAACACTTTTCGCACTTGTGTTAGTGTTGAAAAACCACTTTTCGCACTTGTGTTAGTGTTGAAAAACCACTTTTCGCACTTGTGTTGGTGCAGGAAACCACTTTTGCACTTGTATTAGTGTGGAAAAAACACTTTTCGCACTTGTGTTAGTGTTGAAAAACCACTTTTCGCACTTGTGTTAGTGTTGAAAAACCACTTTTCGCACTTGTGTTAGTGTTGAAAAACCACTTTTCGCACTTGTGTTGGTGCAGGAAACCACTTTTGCACTTGTATTAGTGTGGAAAAACCACTTTTCGCACTTGTGTTAGTGTTGAAAAACCACTTTTCGCACTTGTGTTAGTGTTGAAAAACCACGTTTCGCACTTGTGTTAGTGTTGAAAAACCACTTTTCGCACTTGTGTTGGTGCAGGAAACCACTTTTGCACTTGTATTAGTGTGGAAAAACCACTTTTCGCACTTGTGTTAGTGTGGAAAAAACACTTTTCGCACTTGTGTTAGTGTTGAAAAACCACTTTTTGCACTTGTGTTAGTGTTGAAAAACCACTTTTCGCACTTGTGTTAGTGTTGAAAAACCACTTTTCGCACTTGTGTTGGTGCAGGAAACCACTTTTGCACTTGTATTAGTGTGGAAAAAGCACTTTTTGCACTTGTGATAGTGTTGAAAAACCACTTTTCACACTTGTGTTAGTGTTGAAAAACCACTTTTCGCACTTGTGTTAGTGTTGAAAAACCACTTTTCGCACTTGTGTTGGTGCAGGAAACCACTTTTGCACTTGTATTAGTGTGGAAAAAACACTTTTCGCACTTGTGTTAGTGTTGAAAAACCACTTTTCGCACTTGTGTTAGTGTTGAAAAACCACTTTTCGCACTTGTGTTGGTGCAGGAAACCACTTTTGCACTTGTATTAGTGTGGAAAAACCACTTTTCGCACTTGTGTTAGTGTTGAAAAACCACTTTTCGCACTTGTGTTGGTGCAGGAAACCACTTTTGCACTTGTATTAGCGTGGAAAAACCACTTTTCGCACTTGTGTTAGTGTTGAAAAACCACTTTTCGCACTTGTGTTAGTGTTGAAAAACCACTTTTCGCACTTGTGTTGGTGCAGGAAACCACTTTTGCACTTGTATTAGTGTGGAAAAAACACTTTTTGCACTTGTGATAGTGTTGAAAAACCACTTTTCGCACTTGTGTTAGTGTTGAAAAACCACTTTTCGCACTTGTGTTGGTGCAGGAAACCACTTTTGCACTTGTATTAGTGTGGAAAAAACCACTTTTCGCACTTGTGTTAGTGTTGAAAAACCACTTTTCGCACTTGTGTTAGTGTTGAAAAACCACTTTTCGCACTTGTGTTAGTGTTGAAAAAGCACTTTTCGCACTTGTGGTGGTGCAGGAAACCACTTTTGCACTTGTATTAGTGTGGAAAAAACACTTTTCGCACTTGTGTTAGTGTTGAAAAACCACTTTTCGCACTTGTGTTGGTGCAGGAAACCACTTTTGCACTTGTATTAGTGTGGAAAAAACACTTTTTGCACTTGTGATAGTGTTGAAAAACCACTTTTCGCACTTGTGTTGGTGCAGGAAACCACTTTTGCACTTGTATTAGTGTGGAAAAAACACTTTTCGCACTTGTGTTAGTGTTGAAAAACCACTTTTCGCACTTGTGTTAGTGTTGAAAAACCACTTTTCGCACTTGTGTTGGTGCAGGAAACCACTTTTGCACTTGTATTAGTGTGGAAAAAACACTTTTCGCACTTGTGTTAGTGTTGAAAAACCACTTTTCGCACTTGTGTTAGTGTTGAAAAACCACTTTTCGCACTTGTGTTAGTGTTGAAAAACCACTTTTCGCACTTGTGTTGGTGCAGGAAACCACTTTTGCACTTGTATTAGTGTGGAAAAACCACTTTTCGCACTTGTGTTAGTGTTGAAAAACCACTTTTCGCACTTGTGTTAGTGTTGAAAAACCACGTTTCGCACTTGTGTTAGTGTTGAAAAACCACTTTTCGCACTTGTGTTGGTGCAGGAAACCACTTTTGCACTTGTATTAGTGTGGAAAAACCACTTTTCGCACTTGTGTTAGTGTGGAAAAAACACTTTTCGCACTTGTGTTAGTGTTGAAAAACCACTTTTCGCACTTGTGTTAGTGTTGAAAAACCACTTTTCGCACTTGTGTTAGTGTTGAAAAACCACTTTTCGCACTTGTGTTGGTGCAGGAAACCACTTTTGCACTTGTATTAGTGTGGAAAAAGCACTTTTTGCACTTGTGGTAGTGTTGAAAAACCACTTTTCACACTTGTGTTAGTGTTGAAAAACCACTTTTCGCACTTGTGTTAGTGTTGAAAAACCACTTTTCGCACTTGTGTTGGTGCAGGAAACCACTTTTGCACTTGTATTAGTGTGGAAAAAACACTTTTCGCACTTGTGTTAGTGTTGAAAAACCACTTTTCGCACTTGTGTTAGTGTTGAAAAACCACTTTTCGCACTTGTGTTGGTGCAGGAAACCACTTTTGCACTTGTATTAGTGTGGAAAAACCACTTTTCGCACTTGTGTTAGTGTTGAAAAACCACTTTTCGCACTTGTGTTGGTGCAGGAAACCACTTTTGCACTTGTATTAGTGTGGAAAAACCACTTTTCGCACTTGTGTTAGTGTTGAAAAACCACTTTTCGCACTTGTGTTAGTGTTGAAAAACCACTTTTCGCACTTGTGTTGGTGCAGGAAACCACTTTTGCACTTGTATTAGTGTGGAAAAAACACTTTTTGCACTTGTGATAGTGTTGAAAAACCACTTTTCGCACTTGTGTTAGTGTTGAAAAACCACTTTTCGCACTTGTGTTGGTGCAGGAAACCACTTTTGCACTTGTATTAGTGTGGAAAAAACCACTTTTCGCACTTGTGTTAGTGTTGAAAAACCACTTTTCGCACTTGTGTTAGTGTTGAAAAACCACTTTTCGCACTTGTGTTAGTGTTGAAAAAGCACTTTTGCACTTGTATTAGTGTGGAAAAAACACTTTTTGCACTTGTGATAGTGTTGAAAAACCACTTTTCGCACTTGTGTTAGTGTTGAAAAACCACTTTTCGCACTTGTGTTGGTGCAGGAAACCATTTTTGCACTTGTATTAGTGTGGAAAAACCACTTTTCGCACTTGTGTTAGTGTTGAAAAACCACTTTTCGCACTTGTGTTGGTGTTGAAAAACCACTTTTCGCACTTGTGTTGGTGCAGGAAACCACTTTTGCACTTGTATTAGTGTGGAAAAAACACTTTTCGCACTGTGTTAGTGTGGAAAAAACACTTTTCGCACTTGTGTTAGTGTTGAAAAACCACTTTTCGCACTTGTGTTAGTGTTGAAAAACCACTTTTCGCACTTGTGTTAGTGTTGAAAAACCACTTTTCGCACTTGTGTTGGTGCAGGAAACCACTTTTGCACTTGTATTCGTGTGGAAAAAACACTTTTTGCACTTGTGATAGTGTTGAAAAACCACTTTTCACACTTGTGTTAGTGTTGAAAAACCACTTTTCGCACTTGTGTTAGTGTTGAAAAACCACTTTTCGCACTTGTGTTAGTGTTGAAAAATCACTTTTCGCACTTGTGTTGGTGCAGGAAACCACTTTTGCACTTGTATTAGTGTGGAAAAAACACTTTTCGCAGCTGTGTTAGTGTTGAAAAACCACTTTTCGCACTTGTGTTAGTGTTGAAAAACCACTTTTCGCACTTGTGTTAGTGTTGAAAAACCACTTTTGCACTTGTATTAGTGTGGAAAAAACACTTTTTGCACTTGTGATAGTGTTGAAAAACCACTTTTCGCACTTGTGTTAGTGTTGAAAAACCACTTTTCGCACTTGTGTTGGTGCAGGAAACCACTTTTGCACTTGTATTAGTGTGGAAAAACCACTTTTCGCACTTGTGTTAGTGTTGAAAAACCACTTTTCGCACTTGTGTTGGTGCAGGAAACCACTTTTGCACTTGTGTTAGTGTTGAAAAACCACTTTTCGCACTTGTGTTAGTGTTGAAAAACCACTTTTGCACTTGTATTAGTGTGGAAAAAACCACTTTTCGCAATTGTGTTAGTGTGGAAAAACACTTTTCGCACTTGTGTTAGTGTTGAAAAACCACTTTTCGCACTTGTGTTGGTGCAGGAAACCACTTTTGCACTTGTATTAGTGTGGAAAAAACACTTTTTGCACTTGTGATAGTGTTGAAAAACCACTTTTCGCACTTGTGTTAGTGTTGAAAAACCACTTTTCGCACTTGTGTTGGTGCAGGAAACCACTTTTGCACTTGTATTAGTGTGGAAAAAACACTTTTTGCACTTGTGATAGTGTTGAAAAACCACTTTTCGCACTTGTGTTAGTGTTGAAAAACCACTTTTCGCACTTGTGTTGGTGCAGGAAACCACTTTTGCACTTGTATTAGTGTGGAAAAACCACTTTTCGCACTAGTGTTAGTGTTGAAAAACCACTTTTTGCACTTGTGTTA
Source organism: Myxine glutinosa (assembly GCF_964187855.1). Lineage (NCBI taxonomy): Eukaryota > Metazoa > Chordata > Myxini > Myxiniformes > Myxinidae > Myxine > Myxine glutinosa. The sequence goes on from NW_027619711.1 coordinate 13,241, forward strand.
GTGTTGAAAAACCACTTTTCGCACTTGTGTTAGTGTTGAAAAACCACTTTTCGCACTTGTGTTGGTGCAGGAAACCACTTTCGCACTTGTGTTAGTGTTGAAAAACCACTTTTGCACTTGTATTAGTGTGGAAAAAACACTTTTTGCACTTGTGATAGTGTTGAAAAACCACTTTTCGCACTTGTGTTGGTGCAGGAAACCACTTTTGCACTTGTATTAGTGTGGAAAAAACCACTTTTCGCACTTGTGTTAGTGTTGAAAAACCACTTTTCGCACTTGTGTTAGTGTTGAAAAACCACTTTTCGCACTTGTGTTGGTGCAGGAAACCACTTTTGCACTTGTATTAGTGTGGAAAAACCACTTTTCGCACTAGTGTTAGTGTTGAAAAACCACTTTTTGCACTTGTGTTAGTGTTGAAAAACCACTTTTCGCACTTGTGTTTGTGTTGAAAAACCACTTTTCGCACTTGTGTTGGTGCAGGAAACCACTTTTGCACTTGCATTAGTGTGGAAAAAACACTTTTCGCACTTGTGTTAGTGTTGAAAAACCACTTTTCGCACTTGTGTTAGTGTTGAAAAACCACTTTTCGCACTTGTGTTGGTGCAGGAAACCACTTTTGCACTTGTATTAGTGTGGAAAAACCACTTTTCGCACTTGTGTTAGTGTTGAAAAACCACTTTTCGCACTTGTGTTAGTGTTGAAAAACCACTTTTCGCACTTGTGTTGGTGCACGAAACCACTTTTGCACTTGTATTAGTGTGGAAAAAACACTTTTTGCACTTGTGATAGTGTTGAAAAACCACTTTTCGCACTTGTGTTAGTGTTGAAAAACCACTTTTCGCACTTGTGTTGGTGCAGGAAACCACTTTTGCACTTGTATTAGTGTGGAAAAAACACTTTTTGCACTTGTGATAGTGTTGAAAAACCACTTTTCGCACTTGTGTTAGTGTTGAAAAACCACTTTTCGCACTTGTGTTGGTGCAGGAAACCACTTTTGCACTTGTATTAGTGTGGAAAAAACCACTTTTCGCACTTGTGTTAGTGTTGAAAAACCACTTTTCGCACTTGTGTTAGTGTTGAAAAACCACTTTTCGCACTTGTGTTAGTGTTGAAAAAGCACTTTTGCACTTGTATTAGTGTGGAAAAAACACTTTTTGCACTTGTGATAGTGTTGAAAAACCACTTTTCGCACTTGTGTTAGTGTTGAAAAACCACTTTTCGCACTTGTGTTGGTGCAGGAAACCATTTTTGCACTTGTATTAGTGTGGAAAAACCACTTTTCGCACTTGTGTTAGTGTTGAAAAACCACTTTTCGCACTTGTGTTGGTGTTGAAAAACCACTTTTCGCACTTGTGTTGGTGCAGGAAACCACTTTTGCACTTGTATTAGTGTGGAAAAAACACTTTTCGCACTGTGTTAGTGTGGAAAAAACACTTTTCGCACTTGTGTTAGTGTTGAAAAACCACTTTTCGCACTTGTGTTAGTGTTGAAAAACCACTTTTCGCACTTGTGTTAGTGTTGAAAAACCACTTTTCGCACTTGTGTTGGTGCAGGAAACCACTTTTGCACTTGTATTCGTGTGGAAAAAACACTTTTTGCACTTGTGATAGTGTTGAAAAACCACTTTTCACACTTGTGTTAGTGTTGAAAAACCACTTTTCGCACTTGTGTTAGTGTTGAAAAACCACTTTTCGCACTTGTGTTAGTGTTGAAAAATCACTTTTCGCACTTGTGTTGGTGCAGGAAACCACTTTTGCACTTGTATTAGTGTGGAAAAAACACTTTTCGCAGCTGTGTTAGTGTTGAAAAACCACTTTTCGCACTTGTGTTAGTGTTGAAAAACCACTTTTTGCACTTGTGTTAGTGTTGAAAAACCACTTTTGCACTTGTATTAGTGTGGAAAAAACACTTTTTGCACTTGTGATAGTGTTGAAAAACCACTTTTCGCACTTGTGTTAGTGTTGAAAAACCACTTTTCGCACTTGTGTTGGTGCAGGAAACCACTTTTGCACTTGTATTAGTGTGGAAAAACCACTTTTCGCACTTGTGTTAGTGTTGAAAAACCACTTTTCGCACTTGTGTTGGTGCAGGAAACCACTTTTGCACTTGTGTTAGTGTTGAAAAACCACTTTTCGCACTTGTGTTAGTGTTGAAAAACCACTTTTGCACTTGTATTAGTGTGGAAAAAACCACTTTTCGCAATTGTGTTAGTGTGGAAAAACACTTTCGCACTTGTGTTAGTGTTGAAAAACCACTTTTCGCACTTGTGTTGGTGCAGGAAACCACTTTTGCACTTGTATTAGTGTGGAAAAAACACTTTTTGCACTTGTGATAGTGTTGAAAAACCACTTTTCGCACTTGTGTTAGTGTTGAAAAACCACTTTTCGCACTTGTGTTGGTGCAGGAAACCACTTTTGCACTTGTATTAGTGTGGAAAAAACACTTTTTGCACTTGTGATAGTGTTGAAAAACCACTTTTCGCACTTGTGTTAGTGTTGAAAAACCACTTTTCGCACTTGTGTTGGTGCAGGAAACCACTTTTGCACTTGTATTAGTGTGGAAAAACCACTTTTCGCACTAGTGTTAGTGTTGAAAAACCACTTTTCGCACTAGTGTTAGTGTTGAAAAACCACTTTTTGCACTTGTGTTAGTGTTGAAAAACCACTTTTCGCACTTGTGTTGGTGCAGGAAACCACTTTTGCACTTGTATTAGTGTGGAAAAAACCACTTTTCGCACTTGTGTTAGTGTTGAAAAACCACTTTTCGCACTTGTGTTAGTGTTGAAAAACCACTTTTCGCACTTGTGTTGGTGCAGGAAACCACTTTTGCACTTGTATTAGTGTGGAAAAACCACTTTTCGCACTAGTGTTAGTGTTGAAAAACCACTTTTTGCACTTGTGTTAGTGTTGAAAAACCACTTTTCGCACTTGTGTTAGTGTTGAAAAACCACTTTTCGCACTTGTGTTGGTGCAGGAAACCACTTTTGCACTTGTATTAGTGTGGAAAAAACACTTTTCGCACTTGTGTTAGTGTTGAAAAACCACTTTTCGCACTTGTGTTAGTGTTGAAAAACCACTTTTCGCACTTGTGTTGGTGCAGGAAACCACTTTTGCACTTGTATTAGTGTGGAAAAACCACTTTTCGCACTTGTGTTAGTGTTGAAAAACCACTTTTCGCACTTGTGTTAGTGTTGAAAAACCACTTTTCGCACTTGTGTTGGTGCAGGAAACCACTTTTGCACTTGTATTAGTGTGGAAAAAACACTTTTTGCACTTGTGATAGTGTTGAAAAACCACTTTTCGCACTTGTGTTAGTGTTGAAAAACCACTTTTCGCACTTGTGTTGGTGCAGGAAACCACTTTTGCACTTGTATTAGGGTGGAAAAAACCACTTTTCGCACTTGTGTTAGTGTTGAAAAACCACTTTTCGCACTTGTGTTAGTGTTGAAAAACCACTTTTCGCACTTGTGTTAGTGTTTAAAAAGCACTTTTGCACTTGTATTAGTGTGGAAAAAACACTTTTTGCACTTGTGATAGTGTTGAAAAACGACTTTTCGCACTTGTGTTAGTGTTGAAAAACCACTTTTCGCACTTGTGTTGGTGCAGGAAACCATTTTTGCACTTGTATTAGTGTGGAAAAACCACTTTTTGCACTTGTGTTAGTGTTGAAAAACCACTTTTCGCACTTGTGTTGGTGTTGAAAAACCACTTTTCGCACTTGTGTTGGTGCAGGAAACCACTTTTGCACTTGTATTAGTGTGGAAAAAACACTTTTCGCACTTGTGTTAGTGTTGAAAAACCACTTTTCGCACTTGTGTTGGTGCAGGAAACCACTTTTGCACTTGTATTAGTGTGGAAAAAACACTTTTTGCACTTGTGATAGTGTTGAAAAACCACTTTTCGCACTTGTGTTGGTGCAGGAAACCACTTTTGCACTTGTATTAGTGTGGAAAAAACACTTTTCGCACTAGTGTTAGTGTTGAAAAACCACTTTTTGCACTTGTGTTAGTGTTGAAAAACCACTTTTCGCACTTGTGTTAGTGTTGAAAAACCACTTTTCGCACTTGTGTTGGTGCAGGAAACCACTTTTGCACTTGTATTAGTGTGGAAAAAACACTTTTCGCACTTGTGTTAGTGTTGAAAAACCACTTTTCGCACTTGTGTTAGTGTTGAAAAACCACTTTTCGCACTTGTGTTGGTGCAGGAAACCACTTTTGCACTTGTATTAGTGTGGAAAAACCACTTTTCGCACTTGTGTTAGTGTTGAAAAAAACCACTTTTCGCACTTGTGTTAGTGTTGAAAAACCACTTTTCGCACTTGTGTTAGTGTTGAAAAACCACTTTTTGCACTTGTGTTGGTGCAGGAAACCACTTTTGCACTTGTATTAGTGTGGAAAAAACACTTTTTGCACTTGTGATAGTGTTGAAAAACCACTTTTCGCACTTGTGTTAGTGTTGAAAAACCACTTTTCGCACTTGTGTTGGTGCAGGAAACCACTTTTGCACTTGTATTAGTGTGGAAAAACCACTTTTTGCACTTGTGTTGGTGTTGAAAAACCACTTTTCGCACTTGTGTTAGTGTTGAAAAAGCACTTTTGCACTTGTGTTGGTGCAGGAAACCATTTTTGCACTTGTATTAGTGTGGAAAAACCACTTTTCGCACTTGTGTTAGTGTTGAAAAACCACTTTTCGCACTTGTGTTGAAAAACCATTTTTCGCACTTGTGTTGGTGCAGGAAACCACTTTTGCACTTGTATTAGTGTGGAAAAACCACTTTTCGCACTTGTGTTAGTGTTGAAAAACCACTTTTCGCACTTGTGTTGGTGCAGGAAACCACTTTTGCACTTGTATTAGTGTGGAAAAAACACTTTTTGCACTTGTGATAGTGTTGAAAAACCACTTTTCGCATTTGTGTTGGTGCAGGAAACCACTTTTGCACTTGTATTAGTGTGGAAAAAACACTTTTCGCACTTGTGTTAGTGTTGAAAAACCACTTTTCGCACTTGTGTTAGTGTTGAAAAACCACTTTTCGCACTTGTGTTGGTGCAGGAAACCACTTTTGCACTTGTATTAGTGTGGAAAAAACACTTTTCGCACTTGTGTTAGTGTTGAAAAACCACTTTTCGCACTTGTGTTAGTGTTGAAAAACCACTTTTCGCACTTGTGGTGGTGCAGGAAACCACTTTTGCACTTGTATTAGTGTGGAAAAAACACTTTTCGCACTTGTGTTAGTGTTGAAAAACCACTTTTCGCACTTGTGTTGGTGCAGGAAACCACTTTTGCACTTGTATTAGTGTGGAAAAAACACTTTTTGCACTTGTGATAGTGTTGAAAAACCACTTTTCGCACTTGTGTTGGTGCAGGAAACCACTTTTGCACTTGTATTAGTGTGGAAAAACCACTTTTGCACTTGTATTAGTGTGGAAAAACCACTTTTCGCACTTGTGTTAGTGTTGAAAAACCACTTTTCGCACTTGTGTTAGTGTTGAAAAACCACGTTTCGCACTTGTGTTAGTGTTGAAAAACCACTTTTCGCACTTGTGTTGGTGCAGGAAACCACTTTTGCACTTGTATTAGTGTGGAAAAACCACTTTTCGCACTTGTGTTAGTGTGGAAAAAACACTTTTCGCACTTGTGTTAGTGTTGAAAAACCACTTTTCGCACTTGTGTTAGTGTTGAAAAACCACTTTTCGCACTTGTGTTAGTGTTGAAAAACCACTTTTCGCACTTGTGTTGGTGCAGGAAACCACTTTTGCACTTGTATTCGTGTGGAAAAAACACTTTTTGCACTTGTGATAGTGTTGAAAAACCACTTTTCACACTTGTGTTAGTGTTGAAAAACCACTTTTCGCACTTGTGTTAGTGTTGAAAAACCACTTTTCGCACTTGTGTTAGTGTTGAAAAATCACTTTTCGCACTTGTGTTGGTGCAGGAAACCACTTTTGCACTTGTATTAGTGTGGAAAAAACACTTTTCGCAGCTGTGTTAGTGTTGAAAAACCACTTTTCGCACTTGTGTTAGTGTTGAAAAACCACTTTTCGCACTTGTGTTAGTGTTGAAAAACCACTTTTGCACTTGTATTAGTGTGGAAAAAACACTTTTTGCACTTGTGATAGTGTTGAAAAACCACTTTTCGCACTTGTGTTAGTGTTGAAAAACCACTTTTCGCACTTGTGTTGGTGCAGGAAACCACTTTTGCACTTGTGTTAGTGTTGAAAAACCACTTTTCGCACTTGTGTTAGTGTTGAAAAACCACTTTTGCACTTGTATTAGTGTGGAAAAAACACTTTTTGCACTTGTGATAGTGTTGAAAAACCACTTTTCGCACTTGTGTTAGTGTTGAAAAACCACTTTTCGCACTTGTGTTGGTGCAGGAAACCACTTTTGCACTTGTATTAGTGTGGAAAAAACCACTTTTCGCAATTGTGTTAGTGTGGAAAAACACTTTTCGCACTTGTGTTAGTGTTGAAAAACCACTTTTCGCACTTGTGTTGGTGCAGGAAACCACTTTTGCACTTGTATTAGTGTGGAAAAAACACTTTTTGCACTTGTGATAGTGTTGAAAAACTACTTTTCGCACTTGTGTTAGTGTTGAAAAACCACTTTTCGCACTTGTGTTGGTGCAGGAAACCACTTTTGCACTTGTATTAGTGTGGAAAAAACACTTTTTGCACTTGTGATAGTGTTGAAAAACCACTTTTCGCACTTGTGTTAGTGTTGAAAAACCACTTTTCGCACTTGTGTTGGTGCAGGAAACCACTTTTGCACTTGTATTAGTGTGGAAAAACCACTTTTCGCACTAGTGTTAGTGTTGAAAAACCACTTTTTGCACTTGTGTTAGTGTTGAAAAACCACTTTTCGCACTTGTGTTAGTGTTGAAAAACCACTTTTCGCACTTGTGTTGGTGCAGGAAACCACTTTCGCACTTGTGTTAGTGTTGAAAAACCACTTTTGCACTTGTATTAGTGTGGAAAAAACACTTTTTGCACTTGTGATAGTGTTGAAAAACCACTTTTCGCACTTGTGTTGGTGCAGGAAACCACTTTTGCACTTGTATTAGTGTGGAAAAAACCACTTTTCGCACTTGTGTTAGTGTTGAAAAACCACTTTTCGCACTTGTGTTAGTGTTGAAAAACCACTTTTCGCACTTGTGTTGGTGCAGGAAACCACTTTTGCACTTGTATTAGTGTGGAAAAACCACTTTTCGCACTAGTGTTAGTGTTGAAAAACCACTTTTTGCACTTGTGTTAGTGTTGAAAAACCACTTTTCGCACTTGTGTTAGTGTTGAAAAAACCACTTTTCGCACTTGTGTTGGTGCAGGAAACCACTTTTGCACTTGTATTAGTGTGGAAAAAACACTTTTCGCACTTGTGTTAGTGTTGAAAAACCACTTTTCGCACTTGTGTTAGTGTTGAAAAACCACTTTTCGCACTTGTGTTGGTGCAGGAAACCACTTTTGCACTTGTATTAGTGTGGAAAAACCACTTTTCGCACTTGTGTTAGTGTTGAAAACCACTTTTCGCACTTGTGTTAGTGTTGAAAAACCACTTTTCGCACTTGTGTTGGTGCAGGAAACCACTTTTGCACTTGTAATAGTGTGGAAAAAACACTTTTTGCACTTGTGATAGTGTTGAAAAACCACTTTTCGCACTTGTGTTGGTGCAGGAAACCACTTTTGCACTTGTATTAGTGTGGAAAAAACCACTTTTCGCACTTGTGTTAGTGTTGAAAAACCACTTTTCGCACTTGTGTTAGTGTTGAAAAACCACTTTTTGCACTTGTGTTAGTGTTGAAAAAGCACTTTTGCACTTGTATTAGTGTGGAAAAAACACTTTTTGCACTTGTGATAGTGTTGAAAAACCACTTTTCGCACTTGTGTTAGTGTTGAAAAACCACTTTTCGCACTTGTGTTGGTGCAGGAAACCATTTTTGCACTTGTATTAGTGTGGAAAAACCACTTTTCGCACTTGTGTTAGTGTTGAAAAACCACTTTTCGCACTTGTGTTAGTGTTGAAAAACCACTTTTCGCACTTGTGTTGGTGCAGGAAACCACTTTTGCACTTGTATTAGTGTGGAAAAAACACTTTTTGCACTTGTGATAGTGTTGAAAAACCACTTTTCACACTTGTGTTAGTGTTGAAAAACCACTTTTCGCACTTGTGTTAGTGTTGAAAAACCACTTTTCGCACTTGTGTTAGTGTTGAAAAACCACTTTTCGCACTTGTGTTGGTGCAGGAAACCACTTTTGCACTTGTATTAGTGTGGAAAAAACACTTTTCGCAGCTGTGTTAGTGTTGAAAAACCACTTTTCGCACTTGTGTTAGTGTTGAAAAACCACTTTTTGCACTTGTGTTAGTGTTGAAAAACCACTTTTGCACTTGTATTAGTGTGGAAAAAACACTTTTTGCACTTGTGATAGTGTTGAAAAACCACTTTTCGCACTTGTGTTAGTGTTGAAAAACCACTTTTCGCACTTGTGTTGGTGCAGGAAACCACTTTTGCACTTGCATTAGTGTGGAAAAACCACTTTTCGCACTTGTGTTAGTGTTGAAAAACCACTTTTCGCACTTGTGTTGGTGCAGGAAACCACTTTTGCACTTGTGTTAGTGTTGAAAAACCACTTTTCGCACTTGTGTTAGTGTTGAAAAACCACTTTTGCACTTGTATTAGTGTGGAAAAAACACTTTTTGCACTTGTGATAGTGTTGAAAAACCACTTTTCGCACTTGTGTTAGTGTTGAAAAACCACTTTTCGCACTTGTGTTGGTGCAGGAAACCACTTTTGCACTTGTATTAGTGTGGAAAAAACCACTTTTCGCAATTGTGTTAGTGTGGAAAAACACTTTTCGCACTTGTGTTAGTGTTGAAAAACCACTTTTCGCACTTGTGTTGGTGCAGGAAACCACTTTTGCACTTTTATTAGTGTGGAAAAAACACTTTTTGCACTTGTGATAGTGTTGAAAAACCACTTTTCGCACTTGTGTTAGTGTTGAAAAACCACTTTTCGCACTTGTGTTGGTGCAGGAAACCACTTTTGCACTTGTATTAGTGTGGAAAAAAACACTTTTTGCACTTGTGATAGTGTTGAAAAACCACTTTTCGCACTTGTGTTAGTGTTGAAAAACCACTTTTTGCACTTGTGTTGGTGCAGGAAACCACTTTTGCACTTGTATTAGTGTGGAAAAAACACTTTTCGCACTTGTGTTAGTGTTGAAAAACCACTTTTCGCACTTGTGTTAGTGTTGAAAAACCACTTTTCGCACTTGTGTTGGTGCAGGAAACCACTTTTGCACTTGTATTAGTGTGGAAAAAAACACTTTTTGCACTTGTGATAGTGTTGAAAAACCACTTTTCGCACTTGTGTTAGTGTTGAAAAACCACTTTTCGCACTTGTGTTGGTGCAGGAAACCACTTTTGCACTTGTATTAGTGTGGAAAAAACCACTTTTCGCACTTGTGTTAGTGTTGAAAAACCACTTTTCGCACTTGTGTTAGTGTTGAAAAACCACTTTTTGCACTTGTGTTGGTGCAGGAAACCACTTTTGCACTTGTATTAGTGTGGAAAAAACACTTTTTGCACTTGTGATAGTGTTGAAAAACCACTTTTCGCACTTGTGTTAGTGTTGAAAAACCACTTTTCGCACTTGTGTTGGTGCAGGAAACCACTTTTGCACTTGTATTAGTGTGGAAAAACCACTTTTTGCACTTGTGTTGGTGTTGAAAAACCACTTTTCGCACTTGTGTTAGTGTTGAAAAACCACTTTTCGCACTTGTGTTAGTGTTGAAAAACCACTTTTCGCACTTGTGTTGGTGCAGGAAACCACTTTCGCACTTGTGTTAGTGTTGAAAAACCACTTTTGCACTTGTATTAGTGTGGAAAAAACACTTTTTGCACTTGTGATAGTGTTGAAAAAACACTTTTCGCACTTGTGTTAGTGCAGGAAACCACTTTTGCACTTGTATTAGTGTGGAAAAAACCACTTTTCGCACTTGTGTTTGTGTTGAAAACCACTTTTCGCACTTGTGTTAGTGTTGAAAAACCACTTTTCGCACTTGTGTTGGTGCAGGAAACCACTTTTGCACTTGTATTAGTGTGGAAAAACCACTTTTCGCACTAGTGTTAGTGTTGAAAAACCACTTTTTGCACTTGTGTTAGTGTTGAAAAACCACTTTTCGCACTTGTGTTAGTGTTGAAAAACCACTTTTCGCACTTGTGTTGGTGCAGGAAACCACTTTTGCACTTGTATTAGTGTGGAAAAAACACTTTTTGCACTTGTGATAGTGTTGAAAAACCACTTTTCGCACTTGTGTTAGTGTTGAAAAAACCACTTTTCGCACTTGTGTTGGTGCAGGAAACCACTTTTGCACTTGTATTAGTGTGGAAAAAACCACTTTTCACAATTGTGTTAGTGTGGAAAAACACTTTTCGCACTTGTGTTAGTGTTGAAAAACCACTTTTCGCACTTGTGTTGGTGCAGGAAACCACTTTTGCACTTGTATTAGTGTGGAAAAAACACTTTTTGCACTTGTGATAGTGTTGAAAAACTACTTTTCGCACTTGTGTTAGTGTTGAAAAACCACTTTTCGCACTTGTGTTGGTGCAGGAAACCACTTTTGCACTTGTATTAGTGTGGAAAAAACACTTTTTGCACTTGTGATAGTGTTGAAAAACCACTTTTCGCACTTGTGTTAGTGTTGAAAAACCACTTTTCGCACTTGTGTTGGTGCAGGAAACCACTTTTGCACTTGTATTAGTGTGGAAAAACCACTTTTCGCACTAGTGTTAGTGTTGAAAAACCACTTTTTGCACTTGTGTTAGTGTTGAAAAACCACTTTTCGCACTTGTGTTAGTGTGAAAAACCACTTTTCGCACTTGTGTTGGTGCAGGAAACCACTTTTGCACTTGTATTAGTGTGGAAAAACCACTTTTCGCACTAGTGTTAGTGTTGAAAAACCACTTTTTGCACTTGTGTTAGTGTTGAAAAACCACTTTTCGCACTTGTGTTAGTGTTGAAAAACCACTTTTCGCACTTGTGTTGGTGCAGGAAACCACTTTCGCACTTGTGTTAGTGTTGAAAAACCACTTTTGCACTTGTATTAGTGTGGAAAAAACACTTTTTGCACTTGTGATAGTGTTGAAAAACCACTTTTCGCACTTGTGTTGGTGCAGGAAACCACTTTTGCACTTGTATTAGTGTGGAAAAAACCACTTTTCGCACTTGTGTTAGTGTTGAAAAACCACTTTTCGCACTTGTGTTAGTGTTGAAAAACCACTTTTCGCACTTGTGTTGGTGCAGGAAACCACTTTTGCACTTGTATTAGTGTGGAAAAACCACTTTTCGCACTAGTGTTAGTGTTGAAAAACCACTTTTGCACTTGTGTTAGTGTTGAAAAAACCACTTTTCGCACTTGTGTTAGTGTTGAAAAACCACTTTTCGCACTTGTGTTGGTGCAGGAAACCACTTTTGCACTTGTATTAGTGTGGAAAAAACACTTTTCGCACTTGTGTTAGTGTTGAAAAACCACTTTTCGCACTTGTGTTAGTGTTGAAAAACCACTTTTCGCACTTGTGTTGGTGCAGGAAACCACTTTTGCACTTGTATTAGTGTGGAAAAACCACTTTTCGCACTTGTGTTAGTGTTGAAAAACCACTTTTCGCACTTGTGTTAGTGTTGAAAAACCACTTTTCGCACTTGTGTTGGTGCAGGAAACCACTTTTGCACTTGTAATAGTGTGGAAAAAACACTTTTTGCACTTGTGATAGTGTTGAAAAACCACTTTTCGCACTTGTGTTGGTGCAGGAAACCACTTTTGCACTTGTATTAGTGTGGAAAAAACCACTTTTCGCACTTGTGTTAGTGTTGAAAAACCACTTTTCGCACTTGTGTTAGTGTTGAAAAACCACTTTTCGCACTTGTGTTAGTGTTGAAAAGCACTTTTGCACTTGTATTAGTGTGGAAAAAACACTTTTTGCACTTGTGATAGTGTTGAAAAACCACTTTTCGCACTTGTGTTAGTGTTGAAAAACCACTTTTCGCACTTGTGTTGGTGCAGGAAACCATTTTTGCACTTGTATTAGTGTGGAAAAACCACTTTTCGCACTTGTGTTAGTGTTGAAAAACCACTTTTCGCACTTGTGTTGGTGTTGAAAAACCACTTTTCGCACTTGTGTTGGTGCAGGAAACCACTTTTGCACTTGTATTAGTGTGGAAAAAACACTTTTCGCACTTGTGTTAGTGTTGAAAAAACCACTTTTCGCACTTGTGTTGGTGCAGGAAACCACTTTTGCACTTGTATTAGTGTGGAAAAAACACTTTTGCACTTGTGATAGTGTTGAAAAACCACTTTTCGCACTTGTGTTGGTGCAGGAAACCACTTTTGCACTTGTATTAGTGTGGAAAAAACACTTTTCGCACTTGTGTTAGTGTTGAAAAACCACTTTTCGCACTTGTGTTAGTGTTGAAAAACCACTTTTCGCACTTGTGTTGGTGCAGGAAACCACTTTTGCACTTGTATTAGTGTGGAAAAAACACTTTTCGCACTTGTGTTAGTGTTGAAAAACCACTTTTCGCACTTGTGTTAGTGTTGAAAAACCACTTTTCGCACTTGTGGTGGTGCAGGAAACCACTTTTGCATTTGTATTAGTGTGGAAAAAACACTTTTCGCACTTGTGTTAGTGTTGAAAAACCACTTTTCGCACTTGTGTTGGTGCAGGAAACCACTTTTGCACTTGTATTAGTGTGGAAAAAACACTTTTTGCACTTGTGATAGTGTTGAAAAACCACTTTTCGCACTTGTGTTGGTGCAGGAAACCACTTTTGCACTTGTATTAGTGTGGAAAAAACACTTTTCGCACTTGTGTTAGTGTTGAAAAACCACTTTTCGCACTTGTGTTAGTGTTGAAAAACCACTTTTCACACTTGTGTTGGTGCAGGAAACCACTTTTGCACTTGTATTAGTGTGGAAAAAACACTTTTCGCACTTGTGTTAGTGTTGAAAAACCACTTTTCGCACTTGTGTTAGTGTTGAAAAACCACTTTTCGCACTTGTGTTAGTGTTGAAAAACCACTTTTCGCACTTGTGTTGGTGCAGGAAACCACTTTTGCACTTGTATTAGTGTGGAAAAAACCACTTTTCGCACTTGTGTTAGTGTTGAAAAACCACTTTTCGCACTTGTGTTAGTGTTGAAAAACCACGTTTCGCACTTGTGTTGGTGCAGGAAACCACTTTTGCACTTGTATTAGTGTGGAAAAACCACTTTTCGCACTTGTGTTAGTGTGGAAAAAACACTTTTCGCACTTGTGTTAGTGTTGAAAAACCACTTTTCGCACTTGTGTTAGTGTTGAAAAACCACTTTTCGCACTTGTGTTAGTGTTGAAAAACCACTTTTCGCACTTGTGTTGGTGCGGGAAACCACTTTTGCACTTGTATTAGTGTGGAAAAAACACTTTTGCACTTGTGATAGTGTTGAAAAACCACTTTTCACACTTGTGTTAGTGTTGAAAAACCACTTTTCGCACTTGTGTTAGTGTTGAAAACCACTTTTCGCACTTGTGTTAGTGTTGAAAAACCACTTTTCGCACTTGTGTTGGTGCAGGAAACCACTTTTGCACTTGTATTAGTGTGGAAAAAACACTTTTCGCAGCTGTGTTAGTGTTGAAAAACCACTTTTCGCACTTGTGTTAGTGTTGAAAAACCACTTTTCGCACTTGTGTTAGTGTTGAAAAACCACTTTTGCACTTGTATTAGTGTGGAAAAAACACTTTTTGCACTTGTGATAGTGTTGAAAAACCACTTTTCGCACTTGTGTTAGTGTTGAAAAACCACTTTTCGCACTTGTGTTGGTGCAGGAAACCACTTTTGCACTTGCATTAGTGTGGAAAAACCACTTTTCGCACTTGTGTTAGTGTTGAAAAACCACTTTTCGCACTTGTGTTGGTGCAGGAAACCACTTTTGCACTTGTGTTAGTGTTGAAAAACCACTTTTCGCACTTGTGTTAGTGTTGAAAAACCACTTTTGCACTTGTATTAGTGTGGAAAAAACACTTTTTGCACTTGTGATAGTGTTGAAAAACCACTTTTCGCACTTGTGTTAGTGTTGAAAAACCACTTTTCGCACTTGTGTTGGTGCAGGAAACCACTTTTGCACTTGTATTAGTGTGGAAAAAACCACTTTTCGCAATTGTGTTAGTGTGGAAAAACACTTTTCGCACTTGTGTTAGTGTTGAAAAACCACTTTTCGCACTTGTGTTGGTGCAGGAAACCACTTTTGCACTTTTATTAGTGTGGAAAAAACACTTTTTGCACTTGTGATAGTGTTGAAAAACCACTTTTCGCACTTGTGTTAGTGTTGAAAAACCACTTTTCGCACTTGTGTTGGTGCAGGAAACCACTTTTGCACTTGTATTAGTGTGGAAAAAACACTTTTTGCACTTGTGATAGTGTTGAAAAACCACTTTTCGCACTTGTGTTAGTGTTGAAAAACCACTTTTTGCACTTGTGTTGGTGCAGGAAACCACTTTTGCACTTGTATTAGTGTGGAAAAAACACTTTTCGCACTTGTGTTAGTGTTGAAAAACCACTTTTCGCACTTGTGTTAGTGTTGAAAAACCACTTTTCGCACTTGTGTTGGTGCAGGAAACCACTTTTGCACTTGTATTAGTGTGGAAAAAACACTTTTTGCACTTGTGATAGTGTTGAAAAACCACTTTTCGCACTTGTGTTAGTGTTGAAAAACCACTTTTCGCACTTGTGTTGGTGCAGGAAACCACTTTTGCACTTGTATTAGTGTGGAAAAAACCACTTTTCGCACTTGTGTTAGTGTTGAAAAACCACTTTTCGCACTTGTGTTAGTGTTGAAAAACCACTTTTTGCACTTGTGTTGGTGCAGGAAACCACTTTTGCACTTGTATTAGTGTGGAAAAAACACTTTTTGCACTTGTGATAGTGTTGAAAAACCACTTTTCGCACTTGTGTTAGTGTTGAAAAACCACTTTTCGCACTTGTGTTGGTGCAGGAAACCACTTTTGCACTTGTATTAGTGTGGAAAAACCACTTTTTGCACTTGTGTTGGTGTTGAAAAACCACTTTTCGCACTTGTGTTAGTGTTGAAAAACCACTTTTCGCACTTGTGTTAGTGTTGAAAAACCACTTTTCGCACTTGTGTTGGTGCAGGAAACCACTTTCGCACTTGTGTTAGTGTTGAAAAACCACTTTTGCACTTGTATTAGTGTGGAAAAAACACTTTTTGCACTTGTGATAGTGTTGAAAAAACACTTTTCGCACTTGTGTTAGTGCAGGAAACCACTTTTGCACTTGTATTAGTGTGGAAAAAACCACTTTTCGCACTTGTGTTTGTGTTGAAAAACCACTTTTCGCACTTGTGTTAGTGTTGAAAAACCACTTTTCGCACTTGTGTTGGTGCAGGAAACCACTTTTGCACTTGTATTAGTGTGGAAAAACCACTTTTCGCACTAGTGTTAGTGTTGAAAAACCACTTTTTGCACTTGTGTTAGTGTTGAAAAACCACTTTTCGCACTTGTGTTAGTGTTGAAAAACCACTTTTCGCACTTGTGTTGGTGCAGGAAACCACTTTTGCACTTGTATTAGTGTGGAAAAAACACTTTTTGCACTTGTGATAGTGTTGAAAAACCACTTTTCGCACTTGTGTTAGTGTTGAAAAACCACTTTTCGCACTTGTGTTGGTGCAGGAAACCACTTTTGCACTTGTATTAGTGTGGAAAAAACCACTTTTCACAATTGTGTTAGTGTGGAAAAACACTTTTCGCACTTGTGTTAGTGTTGAAAAACCACTTTTCGCACTTGTGTTGGTGCAGGAAACCACTTTTGCACTTGTATTAGTGTGGAAAAAACACTTTTTGCACTTGTGATAGTGTTGAAAAACTACTTTTCGCACTTGTGTTAGTGTTGAAAAACCACTTTTCGCACTTGTGTTGGTGCAGGAAACCACTTTTGCACTTGTATTAGTGTGGAAAAAACACTTTTTGCACTTGTGATAGTGTTGAAAAACCACTTTTCGCACTTGTGTTAGTGTTGAAAAACCACTTTTCGCACTTGTGTTGGTGCAGGAAACCACTTTTGCACTTGTATTAGTGTGGAAAAAACCACTTTTCGCACTAGTGTTAGTGTTGAAAAACCACTTTTTGCACTTGTGTTCGTGTTGAAAAACCACTTTTCGCACTTGTGTTAGTGTTGAAAAACCACTTTTCGCACTTGTGTTGGTGCAGGAAACCACTTTCGCACTTGTGTTAGTGTTGAAAAACCACTTTTGCACTTGTATTAGTGTGGAAAAAACACTTTTTGCACTTGTGATAGTGTTGAAAAACCACTTTTCGCACTTGTGTTGGTGCAGGAAACCACTTTTGCACTTGTATTAGTGTGGAAAAAACCACTTTTCGCACTTGTGTTAGTGTTGAAAAACCACTTTTCGCACTTGTGTTAGTGTTGAAAAACCACTTTTCGCACTTGTGTTGGTGCAGGAAACCACTTTTGCACTTGTATTAGTGTGGAAAAACCACTTTTCGCACTAGTGTTAGTGTTGAAAAACCACTTTTTGCACTTGTGTTAGTGTTGAAAAACCACTTTTCGCACTTGTGTTAGTGTTGAAAAACCACTTTTCGCACTTGTGTTGGTGCAGGAAACCACTTTTGCACTTGTATTAGTGTGGAAAAAACACTTTTCGCACTTGTGTTAGTGTTGAAAAACCACTTTTCGCACTTGTGTTAGTGTTGAAAAACCACTTTTCGCACTTGTGTTGGTGCAGGAAACCACTTTTGCACTTGTATTAGTGTGGAAAAACCACTTTTCGCACTTGTGTTAGTGTTGAAAAACCACTTTTCGCACTTGTGTTAGTGTTGAAAAACCACTTTTCGCACTTGTGTTGGTGCAGGAAACCACTTTTGCACTTGTAATAGTGTGGAAAAAACACTTTTTGCACTTGTGATAGTGTTGAAAAACCACTTTTCGCACTTGTGTTAGTGTTGAAAAACCACTTTTCGCACTTGTGTTGGTGCAGGAAACCACTTTTGCACTTGTATTAGTGTGGAAAAAACCACTTTTCGCACTTGTGTTAGTGTTGAAAAACCACTTTTCGCACTTGTGTTAGTGTTGAAAAAACCACTTTTCGCACTTGTGTTAGTGTTGAAAAAGCACTTTTGCACTTGTATTAGTGTGGAAAAAAACACTTTTTGCACTTGTGATAGTGTTGAAAAACCACTTTTCGCACTTGTGTTAGTGTTGAAAAACCACTTTTCGCACTTGTGTTGGTGCAGGAAACCATTTTTGCACTTGTATTAGTGTGGAAAAACCACTTTTCGCACTTGTGTTAGTGTTGAAAAACCACTTTTCGCACTTGTGTTGGTGTTGAAAAAACCACTTTTCGCACTTGTGTTGGTGCAGGAAACCACTTTTGCACTTGTATTAGTGTGGAAAAAACACTTTTCGCACTTGTGTTAGTGTTGAAAAACCACTTTTCGCACTTGTGTTGGTGCAGGAAACCACTTTTGCACTTGTATTAGTGTGGAAAAAACACTTTTTGCACTTGTGATAGTGTTGAAAAACCACTTTTCGCACTTGTGTTGGTGCAGGAAACCACTTTTGCACTTGTATTAGTGTGGAAAAAACCACTTTTCGCACTTGTGTTAGTGTTGAAAAACCACTTTTCGCACTTGTGTTAGTGTTGAAAAACCACTTTTCGCACTTGTGTTGGTGCAGGAAACCACTTTTGCACTTGTATTAGTGTGGAAAAAACACTTTTCGCACTTGTGTTAGTGTTGAAAAACCACTTTTCGCACTTGTGTTAGTGTTGAAAAACCACTTTTCGCACTTGTGGTGGTGCAGGAAACCACTTTTGCATTTGTATTAGTGTGGAAAAAACACTTTTCGCACTTGTGTTAGTGTTGAAAAACCACTTTTCGCACTTGTGTTGGTGCAGGAAACCACTTTTGCACTTGTATTAGTGTGGAAAAAACACTTTTTGCACTTGTGATAGTGTTGAAAAACCACTTTTCGCACTTGTGTTGGTGCAGGAAACCACTTTTGCACTTGTATTAGTGTGGAAAAAACACTTTTCGCACTTGTGTTAGTGTTGAAAAACCACTTTTCGCACTTGTGTTGGTGCAGGAAACCACTTTTGCACTTGTATTAGTGTGGAAAAAACACTTTTCGCACTTGTGTTAGTGTTGAAAAAACCACTTTTCACACTTGTGTTGGTGCAGGAAACCACTTTTGCACTTGTATTAGTGTGGAAAAAACACTTTTCGCACTTGTGTTAGTGTTGAAAAACCACTTTTCGCACTTGTGTTAGTGTTGAAAAACCACTTTTCGCACTATGTGTTAGTGTTGAAAAACCACTTTTCGCACTTGTGTTGGTGCAGGAAACCACTTTTGCACTTGTATTAGTGTGGAAAAACCACTTTTCGCACTTGTGTTAGTGTTGAAAAACCACTTTTCGCACTTGTGTTAGTGTTGAAAAACCCACGTTTCGCACTTGTGTTGGTGCAGGAAACCACTTTTGCACTTGTATTAGTGTGGAAAAACCACTTTTCGCACTTGTGTTAGTGTGGAAAAAACACTTTTCGCACTTGTGTTAGTGTTGAAAAACCACTTTTCGCACTTGTGTTAGTGTTGAAAAACCACTTTTCGCACTTGTGTTAGTGTTGAAAAACCACTTTTCGCACTTGTGTTGGTGCAGGAAACCACTTTTGCACTTGTATTAGTGTGGAAAAAACACTTTTTGCACTTGTGATAGTGTTGAAAAACCACTTTTTCACACTTGTGTTAGTGTTGAAAAACCACTTTTCGCACTTGTGTTAGTGTTGAAAAACCACTTTTCGCACTTGTGTTAGTGTTGAAAAACCACTTTTCGCACTTGTGTTGGTGCAGGAAACCACTTTTGCACTTGTATTAGTGTGGAAAAAACACTTTTCGCAGCTGTGTTAGTGTTGAAAAACCACTTTTCGCACTTGTGTTAGTGTTGAAAAACCACTTTTCGCACTTGTGTTAGTGTTGAAAAACCACTTTTGCACTTGTATTAGTGTGGAAAAAACACTTTTTGCACTTGTGATAGTGTTGAAAAACCACTTTTCGCACTTGTGTTAGTGTTGAAAAACCACTTTTCGCACTTGTGTTGGTGCAGGAAACCACTTTTGCACTTGCATTAGTGTGGAAAAACCACTTTTCGCACTTGTGTTAGTGTTGAAAAACCACTTTTCGCACTTGTGTCGGTGCAGGAAACCACTTTTGCACTTGTGTTAGTGTTGAAAAACCACTTTTCGCACTTGTGTTAGTGTTGAAAAACCACTTTTGCACTTGTATTAGTGTGGAAAAAACACTTTTTGCACTTGTGATAGTGTTGAAAAACCACTTTTCGCACTTGTGTTAGTGTTGAAAAACCACTTTTCGCACTTGTGTTGGTGCAGGAAACCACTTTTGCACTTGTATTAGTGTGGAAAAAACCACTTTTCGCAATTGTGTTAGTGTGGAAAAACACTTTTCGCACTTGTGTTAGTGTTGAAAAACCACTTTTCGCACTTGTGTTGGTGCAGGGAAACCACTTTTGCACTTTTATTAGTGTGGAAAAAACACTTTTTGCACTTGTGATAGTGTTGAAAAACCACTTTTCGCACTTGTGTTAGTGTTGAAAAACCACTTTTCGACACTTGTGTTGGTGCAGGAAACCACTTTTGCACTTGTATTAGTGTGGAAAAAACACTTTTTGCACTTGTGATAGTGTTGAAAAACCACTTTTCGCACTTGTGTTAGTGTTGAAAAACCACTTTTTGCACTTGTGTTGGTGCAGGAAACCACTTTTGCACTTGTATTAGTGTGGAAAAAACACTTTTCGCACTTGTGTTAGTGTTGAAAAACCACTTTTCGCACTTGTGTTAGTGTTGAAAAACCACTTTTCGCACTTGTGTTGGTGCAGGAAACCACTTTTGCACTTGTATTAGTGTGGAAAAAACACTTTTTGCACTTGTGATAGTGTTGAAAAACCACTTTTCGCACTTGTGTTAGTGTTGAAAAACCACTTTTCGCACTTGTGTTGGTGCAGGAAACCACTTTTGCACTTGTATTAGTGTGGAAAAAACCACTTTTCGCACTTGTGTT